>NW_026525518.1:30000-57500 GCF_943737925.1 Anopheles nili | reverse complement strand
AAAAGCTGCATTTAATGTTGAAAAAAAGTACAAGTCCCAAAACTTGACTTCCCGAAAAATTTCAACTTGTTGCATAGCACCAGGCGTACACACGGAGGAGATTGTTGCGAGACGAACACGCTGTTGGAAGACAACCGAATGCACGCGGGATTGCTCACGGAGCAAGCGCAAGCACGCGAAACAGCTTGCACGGGTGATGGACCACATTGGACGAGTGACGGTTACCGGTTACCAGTGGGTTAGCCATGTTGTAACGGGCTAAGAGGCCTGTTAAGCCAGAGTGTACGGAGTTCAGATGGCTAGGTGCGCACGCAGGCATCGAGGTTTTGATGGTTTGCGCAGAGTTGTAGCACGGCAGAGAGCGCGCCGGAGCAGTTTCAGTCCAATCGGACGATGCGCGGGTGTTTTACAGAACATTGAAAGTTGTATGGAAGAAAACCCCTGGAAGTATGCAATATATGGGAAAACACCAAATACTCTCGGATGGAGGTGTCTGAGAAGTTTGGCGTATATGGACGAAAGTTAGCCACGGTGGTGTTCTAACATCGGTGCTAGGGACGCAAAACCGTCGAACGCATGGTTTCGAGGCAATGTGCGAAAAACGGGCAAAATGGTGCACGAACATATGGGCAGGTGCTATATGTGGCAGAAGGAGAACTCTGCGAGGTGTTGTGTGTATGGACGAAAAGTAGGCATTACAGAGTTGAGCAAACGCGCCGAAGACCGGGAATCGATATCTCCAACCGGCTGGTCAGTAGAGCGATTCCCAACACCCCATAGACACCGCAATGGGTGAAAATCGGCCAAGTCCCAGAAATGGGTTTTCACCCAAAAACAGGGTGATGGAGACATTGCACGGAGTTGGCGTATATGGACGAAAGTTAGCCACGGTGGTGTTCTAACATCACTACTTGGGACGCAAAAGCGTCGGACGCATGGTTTCGAAGCGATGTACGAAAAACAGGCCAAAATGGTGCACGAACAAAGGGGCACGCGCTATATCTGGCAGAAGGAGAACTCTGCGAGGTGTTGTGTGTATGGACGAAAAGTAGGCATTACGGAGTTGAGCAAACGCGCCGAAGACCGCAACTCGATATCTCCAACCGGCTGGTCGGTAGAGCGATTCCCAACACCCCATAGACACCGCAATGGGTGAAAATCGGCTAAGTCCCTGAAATGGGTTTTTACCCAAAATCAGGGTGATGGAGACATTGCACGGAGTTGGCGTATATGGACGAAAGTTAGCCACGGTGGTGTTCTAACATCGGTACTTGGGACGCAAAACCGTCGGACGCATGGTTTCGAGGCAATGTGCGAAAAACGGGCCAAAATGGTGCACGAACAAAGGGGCACGCGCTATATCTGGCAGAAGGAGAACTCTGCGAGGTGTTGTGTGTATGGACGAAAAGTAGGCATTACGGAGTTGAGCAAACGCGCCGAAGACCGCAACTCGATATCTCCAACCGGCTGGTCGGTAGAGCGATTCCCAACACCCCATAGACACCGCAATGGGTGAAAATCGGCTAAGTCCCAGAAATGGGTTTTCACCCAAAAACAGGGTGATGGAGACATTGCACGGAGTTGGCGTATATGGACGAAAGTTAGCCACGGTGGTGTTCTAACATCGGTACTTGGGACGCAAAACCGTCGCACGCATGGTTTCGAGGCAATGTGCGAAAAACGGGCCAAAACGGTGCACGAGCAAAGGGGCACGCGCTATATCTGGCAGAAGGAGAACTCTGCGAGGTGTTGTGTGTATGGACGAAAAGTAGGCATTACGGAGTTGAGCAAACGCGCCGAAGACCGGGAATCGATATCTCCAACCGGCTGGTCGGTAGAGCGATTCCCAACACCCCATAGACACCGCAATGGGTGAAAATCGGCTAAGTCCCAATATGTACCTTCAGAGGGGCATATCTCGAAAACTTCTCGTCAGATCGGGGCCAAATTCACAGAGAAGACACATGTCGAGGAGTTGTTTCGGATGAGCGATAGTGGTTTTTGGGTGAAAATGTACCCCTAAACCTTGTACAGAGAGGACCCCTTCCGTAGAGCAAAATCCTGAAGGTCGGGGTCGCGCAAGGGTCGACATGGGTCGAGGTGGACTATCATGCGAAACCACTTTTTTCGGTTCCTACGGTGCCCCTAGATGATGAAAAGTACAATCCGAGGTTGATTACGAACACTTTTGTGCACCCCCTTCCGTAGAGCAAAATCCTGAAGGTCGGGGTCGCGCAAGGGTCGACATGGGTCGAGGTGGACTATCATGCGAAACCACTTTTTTCGGTCCCTACGGTGCCCCTAGATGATGAAAAGTACAATCCGAGGTTGATTACGAACACTTTTGTGCACCCCCTTCCGTAGAGCAAAATCCTGAAGGTTGGGGTCGCACAAGTGTGCACCCCCTTCCGTAGAGCAAAATCCTGAAGGTCGGGGTCGCGCAAGGGTCGACATGGGTCGAGGTGGACTATCATGCGAAACCACTTTTTTCGGTCCCTACGGTGCCCCTAGATGATGAAAAGTACAATCCGAGGTTGATTACGAACACTTTTGTGCACCCCCTTCCGTAGAGCAAAATCCTGAAGGTCGGGGTTGCGCACAAGTCGACCCCCTTCCGTAGAGCAAAATCCTGAAGGTCGGGGTCGCGCAAGGGTCGACATGGGTCGAGGTGGACTATCATGCGAAACCACTTTTTTCGGTCCCTACGGTGCCCCTAGATGATGAAAAGTACAATCCGAGGTTGATTACGAACACTTTTGTGCACCCCCTTCCGTAGAGCAAAATCCTGAAGGTCGGGGTTGCGCACAAGTAGACCCCCTTCCGTAGAGCAAAATCCTGAAGGTCGGGGTCGCGCAAGGGTCGACATGGGTCGAGGTGGACTATCATGCGAAACCACTTTTTTCGGTCCCTACGGTGCCCCTAGATGATGAAAAGTACAATCCGAGGTTGATTACGAACACTTTTGTGCACCCCCTTCCGTAGAGCAAAATCCTGAAGGTCGGGGTTGCGCACAAGTCGACCCCCTTCCGTAGAGCAAAATCCTGAAGGTCGGGGTCGCGCAAGGGTCGACATGGGTCGAGGTGGACTATCATGCGAAACCACTTTTTTCGGTCCCTACGGTGCCCCTAGATGATGAAAAGTACAATCCGAGGTTGATTACGAACACTTTTGTGCACCCCCTTCCGTAGAGCAAAATCCTGAAGGTCGGGGTCGCGTAAGGGTCGACATGGGTCGAGGTGGACTATCATGCGAAACCACTTTTTTCGGTCCCTACGGTGCCCCTAGATGATGAAAAGTACAATCCGAGGTTGATTACGAACACTTTTGTGCACCCCCTTCCGTAGAGCAAAATCCTGAAGGTCGGGGTCGCGCAAGGGTCGACATGGGTCGAGGTGGACTATCATGCGAAACCACTTTTTTCGGTTCCTACGGTGCCCCTAGATGATGAAAAGTACAATCCGAGGTTGATTACGAACACTTTTGTGCACCCCCTTCCGTAGAGCAAAATCCTGAAGGTCGGGGTCGCGCAAGGGTCGACATGGGTCGAGGTGGACTATCATGCGAAACCACTTTTTTCGGTCCCTACGGTGCCCCTAGATGATGAAAAGTACAATCCGAGGTTGATTACGAACACTTTTGTGCACCCCCTTCCGTAGAGCAAAATCCTGAAGGTCGGGGTTGCGCACAAGTAGACCCCCTTCCGTAGAGCAAAATCCTGAAGGTCGGGGTCGCGCAAGGGTCGACATGGGTCGAGGTGGACTATCATGCGAAACCACTTTTTTCGGTCCCTACGGTGCCCCTAGATGATGAAAAGTACAATCCGAGGTTGATTACGAACACTTTTGTGCACCCCCTTCCGTAGAGCAAAATCCTGAAGGTCGGGGTCGCGCAAGGGTCGACATGGGTCGAGGTGGACTATCATGCGAAACCACTTTTTTCGGTCCCTACGGTGCCCCTAGATGATGAAAAGTACAATCCGAGGTTGATTACGAACACTTTTGTGCACCCCCTTCCGTAGAGCAAAATCCTGAAGGTCGGGGTTGCGTACAAGTCGACCCCCTTCCGTAGAGCAAAATCCTGAAGGTCGGGGTCGCGCAAGGGTCGACATGGGTCGAGGTGGACTATCATGCGAAACCACTTTTTTCGGTCCCTACGGTGCCCCTAGATGATGAAAAGTACAATCCGAGGTTGATTACGAACACTTTTGTGCACCCCCTTCCGTAGAGCAAAATCCTGAAGGTCGGGGTCGCACAAGTGTGCACCCCCTTCCGTAGAGCAAAATCCTGAAGGTCGGGGTCGCGCAAGGGTCGACATGGGTCGAGGTGGACTATCATGCGAAACCACTTTTTTCGGTCCCTACGGTGCCCCTAGATGATGAAAAGTACAATCCGAGGTTGATTACGAACACTTTTGTGCACCCCCTTCCGTAGAGCAAAATCCTGAAGGTCGGGGTTGCGCACAAGTCGACCCCCTTCCGTAGAGCAAAATCCTGAAGGTCGGGGTCGCGCAAGGGTCGACATGGGTCGAGGTGGACTATCATGCGAAACCACTTTTTTCGGTCCCTACGGTGCCCCTAGATGATGAAAAGTACAATCCGAGGTTGATTACGAACACTTTTGTGCACCCCCTTCCGTAGAGCAAAATCCTGAAGGTCGGGGTCGCACAAGTGTGCACCCCCTTCCGTAGAGCAAAATCCTGAAGGTCGGGGTCGCGCAAGGGTCGACATGGGTCGAGGTGGACTATCATGCGAAACCACTTTTTTCGGTCCCTACGGTGCCCCTAGATGATGAAAAGTACAATCCGAGGTTGATTACGAACACTTTTGTGCACCCCCTTCCGTAGAGCAAAATCCTGAAGGTCGGGGTCGCACAAGTGTGCACCCCCTTCCGTAGAGCAAAATCCTGAAGGTCGGGGTCGCGCAAGGGTCGACATGGGTCGAGGTGGACTATCATGCGAAACCACTTTTTTCGGTCCCTACGGTGCCCCTAGATGATGAAAAGTACAATCCGAGGTTGATTACGAACACTTTTGTGCACCCCCTTCCGTAGAGCAAAATCCTGAAGGTCGGGGTCGCACAAGTGTGCACCCCCTTCCGTAGAGCAAAATCCTGAAGGTCGGGGTCGCGCAAGGGTCGACATGAGTCGAGGTGGACTATCATGCGAAACCACTTTTTTCGGTCCCTACGGTGCCCCTAGATGATGAAAAGTACAATCCGAGGTTGATTACGAACACTTTTGTGCACCCCCTTCCGTAGAGCAAAATCCTGAAGGTCGGGGTTGCGCACAAGTAGACCCCCTTCCGTAGAGCAAAATCCTGAAGGTCGGGGTTGCGCACAAGTCGACCCCCTTCCGTAGAGCAAAATCCTGAAGGTCGGGGTCGCGCAAGGGTCGACATGGGTCGAGGTGGACTATCATGCGAAACCACTTTTTTCGGTCCCTACGGTGCCCCTAGATGATGAAAAGTACAATCCGAGGTTGATTACGAACACTTTTGTGCACCCCCTTCCGTAGAGCAAAATCCTGAAGGTCGGGGTTGCGCACAAGTAGACCCCCTTCCGTAGAGCAAAATCCTGAAGGTCGGGGTCGCGCAAGGGTCGACATGGGTCGAGGTGGACTATCATGCGAAACCACTTTTTTCGGTCCCTACGGTGCCCCTAGATGATGAAAAGTACAATCCGAGGTTGATTACGAACACTTTTGTGCACCCCCTTCCGTAGAGCAAAATCCTGAAGGTCGGGGTTGCGCACAAGTAGACCCCCTTCCGTAGAGCAAAATCCTGAAGGTCGGGGTCGCGCAAGGGTCGACATGGGTCGAGGTGGACTATCATGCGAAACCACTTTTTTCGGTCCCTACGGTGCCCCTAGATGATGAAAAGTACAATCCGAGGTTGATTACGAACACTTTTGTGCACCCCCTTCCGTAGAGCAAAATCCTGAAGGTCGGGGTTGCGCACAAGTAGACCCCCTTCCGTAGAGCAAAATCCTGAAGGTCGGGGTCGCGCAAGGGTCGACATGGGTCGAGGTGGACTATCATGCGAAACCACTTTTTTCGGTCCCTACGGTGCCCCTAGATGATGAAAAGTACAATCCGAGGTTGATTACGAACACTTTTGTGCACCCCCTTCCGTAGAGCAAAATCCTGAAGGTCGGGGTCGCGCAAGGGTCGACATGGGTCGAGGTGGACTATCATGCGAAACCACTTTTTTCGGTCCCTACGGTGCCCCTAGATGATGAAAAGTACAATCCGAGGTTGATTACGAACACTTTTGTGCACCCCCTTCCGTAGAGCAAAATCCTGAAGGTCGGGGTCGCGCAAGGGTCGACATGGGTCGAGGTGGACTATCATGCGAAACCACTTTTTTCGGTCCCTACGGTGCCCCTAGATGATGAAAAGTACAATCCGAGGTTGATTACGAACACTTTTGTGCACCCCCTTCCGTAGAGCAAAATCCTGAAGGTCGGGGTCGCGCAAGGGTCGACATGGGTCGAGGTGGACTATCATGCGAAACCACTTTTTTCGGTCCCTACGGTGCCCCTAGATGATGAAAAGTACAATCCGAGGTTGATTACGAACACTTTTGTGCACCCCCTTCCGTAGAGCAAAATCCTGAAGGTCGGGGTCGCGCAAGGGTCGACATGGGTCGAGGTGGACTATCATGCGAAACCACTTTTTTCGGTCCCTACGGTGCCCCTAGATGATGAAAAGTACAATCCGAGGTTGATTACGAACACTTTTGTGCACCCCCTTCCGTAGAGCAAAATCCTGAAGGTCGGGGTCGCGCAAGGGTCGACATGGGTCGAGGTGGACTATCATGCGAAACCACTTTTTTCGGTCCCTACGGTGCCCCTAGATGATGAAAAGTACAATCCGAGGTTGATTACGAACACTTTTGTGCACCCCCTTCCGTAGAGCAAAATCCTGAAGGTCGGGGTCGCGCAAGGGTCGACATGGGTCGAGGTGGACTATCATGCGAAACCACTTTTTTCGGTCCCTACGGTGCCCCTAGATGATGAAAAGTACAATCCGAGGTTGATTACGAACACTTTTGTGCACCCCCTTCCGTAGAGCAAAATCCTGAAGGTCGGGGTCGCACAAGTGTGCACCCCCTTCCGTAGAGCAAAATCCTGAAGGTCGGGGTCGCGCAAGGGTCGACATGGGTCGAGGTGGACTATCATGCGAAACCACTTTTTTCGGTCCCTACGGTGCCCCTAGATGATGAAAAGTACAATCCGAGGTTGATTACGAACACTTTTGTGCACCCCCTTCCGTAGAGCAAAATCCTGAAGGTCGGGGTTGCGCACAAGTGTGCACCCCCTTCCGTAGAGCAAAATCCTGAAGGTCGGGGTCGCGCAAGGGTCGACATGGGTCGAGGTGGACTATCATGCGAAACCACTTTTTTCGGTCCCTACGGTGCCCCTAGATGATGAAAAGTACAATCCGAGGTTGATTACGAACACTTTTGTGCACCCCCTTCCGTAGAGCAAAATCCTGAAGGTCGGGGTCGCGCAAGGGTCGACATGGGTCGAGGTGGACTATCATGCGAAACCACTTTTTTCGGTCCCTACGGTGCCCCTAGATGATGAAAAGTACAATCCGAGGTTGATTACGAACACTTTTGTGCACCCCCTTCCGTAGAGCAAAATCCTGAAGGTCGGGGTCGCACAAGTGTGCACCCCCTTCCGTAGAGCAAAATCCTGAAGGTCGGGGTCGCGCAAGGGTCGACATGGGTCGAGGTGGACTATCATGCGAAACCACTTTTTTCGGTCCCTACGGTGCCCCTAGATGATGAAAAGTACAATCCGAGGTTGATTACGAACACTTTTGTGCACCCCCTTCCGTAGAGCAAAATCCTGAAGGTCGGGGTTGCGCACAAGTAGACCCCCTTCCGTAGAGCAAAATCCTGAAGGTCGGGGTCGCGCAAGGGTCGACATGGGTCGAGGTGGACTATCATGCGAAACCACTTTTTTCGGTCCCTACGGTGCCCCTAGATGATGAAAAGTACAATCCGAGGTTGATTACGAACACTTTTGTGCACCCCCTTCCGTAGAGCAAAATCCTGAAGGTCGGGGTTGCGCACAAGTAGACCCCCTTCCGTAGAGCAAAATCCTGAAGGTCGGGGTGGCGCAAGGGTCGACATGGGTCGAGGTGGACTATCATGCGAAACCACTTTTTTCGGTCCCTACGGTGCCCCTAGATGATGAAAAGTACAATCCGAGGTTGATTACGAACACTTTTGTGCACCCCCTTCCGTAGAGCAAAATCCTGAAGGTCGGGGTCGCGCACAAGTCGACCCCCTTCCGTAGAGCAAAATCCTGAAGGTCGGGGTCGCGCAAGGGTCGACATGGGTCGAGGTGGACTATCATGCGAAACCACTTTTTTCGGTCCCTACGGTGCCCCTAGATGATGAAAAGTACAATCCGAGGTTGATTACGAACACTTTTGTGCACCCCCTTCCGTAGAGCAAAATCCTGAAGGTCGGGGTTGCGCACAAGTCGACCCGATTCCGTAGAGCAAAATCCTGAAGGTCGGGGTCGCGCAAGGGTCGACATGGGTCGAGGTGGACTATCATGCGAAACCACTTTTTTCGGTCCCTACGGTGCCCCTAGATGATGAAAAGTACAATCCGAGGTTGATTACGAACACTTTTGTGCACCCCCTTCCGTAGAGCAAAATCCTGAAGGTCGGGGTTGCGCACAAGTCGACCCGATTCCGTAGAGCAAAATCCTGAAGGTCGGGGTCGCGCAAGGGTCGACATGGGTCGAGGTGGACTATCATGCGAAACCACTTTTTTCGGTCCCTACGGTGCCCCTAGATGATGAAAAGTACAATCCGAGGTTGATTACGAACACTTTTGTGCACCCCCTTCCGTAGAGCAAAATCCTGAAGGTCGGGGTTGCGCACAAGTGTGCACCCCCTTCCGTAGAGCAAAATCCTGAAGGTCGGGGTCGCGCAAGGGTCGACATGGGTCGAGGTGGACTATCATGCGAAACCACTTTTTTCGGTCCCTACGGTGCCCCTAGATGATGAAAAGTACAATCCGAGGTTGATTACGAACACTTTTGTGCACCCCCTTCCGTAGAGCAAAATCCTGAAGGTCGGGGTTGCGCACAAGTCGACCCCCTTCCGTAGAGCAAAATCCTGAAGGTCGGGGTCGCGCAAGGGTCGACATGGGTCGAGGTGGACTATCATGCGAAACCACTTTTTTCGGTCCCTACGGTGCCCCTAGATGATGAAAAGTACAATCCGAGGTTGATTACGAACACTTTTGTGCACCCCCTTCCGTAGAGCAAAATGCTGAAGGTCGGGGTTGCGCACAAGTAGACCCCCTTCCGTAGAGCAAAATCCTGAAGGTCGGGGTCGCGCAAGGGTCGACATGGGTCGAGGTGGACTATCATGCGAAACCACTTTTTTCGGTCCCTACGGTGCCCCTAGATGATGAAAAGTACAATCCGAGGTTGATTACGAACACTTTTGTGCACCCCCTTCCGTAGAGCAAAATCCTGAAGGTCGGGGTCGCACAAGTGTGCACCCCCTTCCGTAGAGCAAAATCCTGAAGGTCGGGGTCGCGCAAGGGTCGACATGGGTCGAGGTGGACTATTATGCGAAACCACTTTTTTCGGTCCCTACGGTGCCCCTAGATGATGAAAAGTACAATCCGAGGTTGATTACGAACACTTTTGTGCACCCCCTTCCGTAGAGCAAAATCCTGAAGGTCGGGGTTGCGCACAAGTAGACCCCCTTCCGTAGAGCAAAATCCTGAAGGTCGGGGTCGCGCAAGGGTCGACATGGGTCGAGGTGGACTATCATGCGAAACCACTTTTTTCGGTCCCTACGGTGCCCCTAGATGATGAAAAGTACAATCCGAGGTTGATTACGAACACTTTTGTGCACCCCCTTCCGTAGAGCAAAATCCTGAAGGTCGGGGTTGCGCACAAGTAGACCCCCTTCCGTAGAGCAAAATCCTGAAGGTCGGGGTCGCGCAAGGGTCGACATGGGTCGAGGTGGACTATCATGCGAAACCACTTTTTTCGGTCCCTACGGTGCCCCTAGATGATGAAAAGTACAATCCGAGGTTGATTACGAACACTTTTGTGCACCCCCTTCCGTAGAGCAAAATCCTGAAGGTCGGGGTCGCGCAAGTGTGCACCCCCTTCCGTAGAGCAAAATCCTGAAGGTCGGGGTCGCGCAAGGGTCGACATGGGTCGAGGTGGACTATCATGCGAAACCACTTTTTTCGGTCCCTACGGTGCCCCTAGATGATGAAAAGTACAATCCGAGGTTGATTACGAACACTTTTGTGCACCCCCTTCCGTAGAGCAAAATCCTGAAGGTCGGGGTCGCGCAAGTGTGCACCCCCTTCCGTAGAGCAAAATCCTGAAGGTCGGGGTCGCGCAAGGGTCGACATGGGTCGAGGTGGACTATCATGCGAAACCACTTTTTTCGGTCCCTACGGTGCCCCTAGATGATGAAAAGTACAATCCGAGGTTGATTACGAACACTTTTGTGCACCCCCTTCCGTAGAGCAAAATCCTGAAGGTCGGGGTTGCGCACAAGTCGACCCCCTTCCGTAGAGCAAAATCCTGAAGGTCGGGGTCGCGCAAGGGTCGACATGGGTCGAGGTGGACTATCATGCGAAACCACTTTTTTCGGTCCCTACGGTGCCCCTAGATGATGAAAAGTACAATCCGAGGTTGATTACGAACACTTTTGTGCACCCCCTTCCGTAGAGCAAAATCCTGAAGGTCGGGGTCGCGCAAGGGTCGACATGGGTCGAGGTGGACTATCATGCGAAACCACTTTTTTCGGTCCCTACGGTGCCCCTAGATGATGAAAAGTACAATCCGAGGTTGATTACGAACACTTTTGTGCACCCCCTTCCGTAGAGCAAAATCCTGAAGGTCGGGGTTGCGCACAAGTAGACCCCCTTCCGTAGAGCAAAATCCTGAAGGTCGGGGTCGCGCAAGGGTCGACATGGGTCGAGGTGGACTATCATGCGAAACCACTTTTTTCGGTCCCTACGGTGCCCCTAGATGATGAAAAGTACAATCCGAGGTTGATTACGAACACTTTTGTGCACCCCCTTCCGTAGAGCAAAATCCTGAAGGTCGGGGTCGCACAAGTGTGCACCCCCTTCCGTAGAGCAAAATCCTGAAGGTCGGGGTCGCGCAAGGGTCGACATGGGTCGAGGTGGACTATCATGCGAAACCACTTTTTTCGGTCCCTACGGTGCCCCTAGATGATGAAAATTACAATCCGAGGTTGATTACGAACACTTTTGTGCACCCCCTTCCGTAGAGCAAAAGCCTGAAGGTCGGGGTTGCGCACAAGTAGACCCCCTTCCGTAGAGCAAAATCCTGAAGGTCGGGGTCGCGCAAGGGTCGACATGGGTCGAGGTGGACTATCATGCGAAACCACTTTTTTCGGTCCCTACGGTGCCCCTAGATGATGAAAAGTACAATCCGAGGTTGATTACGAACACTTTTGTGCACCCCCTTCCGTAGAGCAAAATCCTGAAGGTCGGGGTCGCACAAGTGTGCACCCCCTTCCGTAGAGCAAAATCCTGAAGGTCGGGGTCGCGCAAGGGTCGACATGGGTCGAGGTGGACTATCATGCGAAACCACTTTTTTCGGTCCCTACGGTGCCCCTAGATGATGAAAAGTACAATCCGAGGTTGATTACGAACACTTTTGTGCACCCCCAAAAATGGCCAAAATCCTGAAGGTCCGGGTTCTCGGTGCGGTCGAGGCCCTCGGACGTACACGAAAAGTCGGTACCCACGCCGAGCTTCAGAATTTGGTCTCCAGAGACTAAGTCCCAACCGAAACTGGCAACCCACAAAAGTGTACCAAGGAGTGGTCGGATCGAGTTACAGTGTTCGAGAGTATTGACGAGGATGGTTATACGCAACTTTTTGCTAAAGGTGTCCAAGACCGTCAGACCCTTACTTACGGAGATATAAGACACGTGCGTGGTTGCTCGTGCCGAGCTTCAGAAATGTTGCTCCAGAGACTAAGTCCCAGAAAACCTTCCGACCCCAAAAACTCCCAGAAGGAGTGGTCGGATCGTTTCGCGATGTTCTAGTGAAATGTTCAGCTCGACGGAATGCAACTTTTACCTAAAGGGGTCCAAGACCGTCAGACGCTTAGGTACGGAGATACGGGCATGGGTCGGTTTTCCCCATACAAAATACCCCATGGAAAACTGCAAAACCCCAAAACAGGTCGAAGGAGTGGTCGGATCGTTTCGTGGTGTTCTAGTGAAATGTTCCATTCGATAGGGCGCAACTTTTTGCTAAAGGTGTCCAAGACCGTCAGACACTTACTTACGGAGATATAAGACACGTGCGTGGTTGCTCGTGCCGAGCTTCAGAAATGTTGCTCCAGAGACTAAGTCCCAGAAAACCTTCGGACCCCAAAAACTCCCAGAAGGAGGCGTCGGATCGTTTCGCGATGTTCTAGTGAAATGTTCAGCTCGACGGAATGCAACTTTTACCTCAAGGGGTCCAAGACCGTCAGACGCTTAGGTACGGAGATACGGGCATGGGTCGGTTTTCCCCATACAAAATACCCCATGGAAAACTGCAAAACCCAAAAACAGGTCGAAGGAGTGGTCGGATCGTTTCGTGGTGTTCTAGTGAAATGTTCCATTCGATAGGGCGCAACTTTTTGCTAAAGGTGTCCCAGACCGTCAGACCCTTACTTACGGAGATATAAGACACGTGCGTGGTTGCTCGTGCCGAGCTTCAGAAATGTTGCTCCAGAGACTAAGTCCCAGAAAACCTTCCGACCCCAAAAACTCCCAGAAGGAGTCGTCGGATCGTTTCGCGATGTTCTAGTGAAATGTTCAGCTCGACGAAATGCAACTTTTACCTAAAGGGGTGCAAGACCGTCAGACGCTTAGGTACGGAGATACGGGCATGGGTCGGTTTTCCCCATACAAAATACCCCATGGAAAACTGCAAAACCCAAAAACAGGTCGAAGGAGTGGTCGGATCGTTTCGTGGTGTTCTAGTGAAATGTTCCATTCGATAGGGCGCAACTTTTTGCTAAAGGTGTCCCAGACCGTCAGACCCTTACTTACGGAGATATAAGACACGTGCGTGGTTGCTCGTGCCGAGCTTCAGAAATGTTGCTCCAGAGACTAAGTCCCAGAAAACCTTCCGACCCCAAAAACTCCCAGAAGGAGTCGTCGGATCGTTTCGCGATGTTCTAGTGAAATGTTCAGCTCGACGAAATGCAACTTTTACCTAAAGGGGTGCAAGACCGTCAGACGCTTAGGTACGGAGATACGGGCATGGGTCGGTTTTCCCCATACAAAATACCCCATGGAAAACTGCAAAACCCCAAAACAGGTCGAAGGAGTGGTCGGATCGTTTCGTGATGTTCTAGTGAAATGTTCCATTCGATAGGGCGCAACTTTTTGCTAAAGGTGTCCAAGACCGTCAGACCCTTACTTACGGAGATATAAGACACGTGCGTGGTTGCTCGTACCGAGCTTCAGAAATGTTGCTCCAGAGACTAAGTCCCAGAAAACCTTCCGACCCCAAAAACTCCCAGAAGGAGTCGTCGGATCGTTTCGCGATGTTCTAGTGAAATGTTCAGCTCGACGGTATGCAACTTTTACCTAAGGGGTCCAAGACCGTCAGACGCTTAGGTACGGAGATACGGGCATGGGTCGGTTTTCCCCATACAAAATACCCCATGGAAAACTGCAAAACTCCAAAACAGGTCGAAGGAGTGGTCGGATCGTTTCGTGGTGTTCTAGTGAAATGTTCCATTCGATAGGGCGCAACTTTTTGCTAAAGGTGTCCAAGACCGTCAGACCCTTACTTACGGAGATATAAGACACGTGCGTGGTTGCTCGTGCCGAGCTTCAGAAATGTTGCTCCAGAGACTAAGTCCCAGAAAACCTTCCGACCCCAAAAACTCACAGAAGGAGGCCTCGGATCGTTTCGCGATGTTCTAGTGAAATGTTCAGCTCGACGAAATGCAACTTTTACCTAAAGGGGTGCAAGACCGTCAGACGCTTAGGTACGGAGATACGGGCATGGGTCGGTTTTCCCCATACAAAATACCCCATGGAAAACTGCAAAACCCAAAAACAGGTCGAAGGAGTGGTCGGATCGTTTCGTGGTGTTCTAGTGAAATGTTCCATTCAATAGGGCGCAACTTTTTGCTAAAGGTGTCCAAGACCGTCAGACCCTTACTTACGGAGATATAAGACACGTGCGTGGTTGCTCGTGCCGAGCTTCAGAAATGTTGCTCCAGAGACTAAGTCCCAGAAAACCTTCCGACCCCAAAAACTCCCAGAAGGAGTCGTCGGATCGTTTCGCGATGTTCTAGTGAAATGTTCAGCTCGACAAAATGCAACTTTTACCTAAAGGGGTGCAAGACCGTCAGACGCTTAGGTACGGAGATACGGGCATGGGTCGGTTTTCCCCATACAAAATACCCCATGGAAAACTGCAAAACCCAAAAACAGGTCGAAGGAGTGGTCGGATCGTTTCGTGATGTTCTAGTGAAATGTTCCATTCGATAGGGCGCAACTTTTTGCTAAAGGTGTCCAAGACCGTCAGACCCTTACTTACGGAGATATAAGACACGTGCGTGGTTGCTCGTGCCGAGCTTCAGAAATGTTGCTCCAGAGACTAAGTCCCAGAAAACCTTCCGACCCCAAAAACTCCCAGAAGGAGGCGTCGGATCGTTTCGCGATGTTCAAGTGAAATGTTCAGCTCGACGGTATGCAACTTTTACCTCAAGGGGTCCAAGACCGTCAGACGCTTAGGTACGGAGATACGGGCATGGGTCGGTTTTCCCCATACAAAATACCCCATGGAAAACTGCAAAACCCCAAAACAGGTCGAAGGAGTGGTCGGATCGTTTCGTGGTGTTCTAGTGAAATGTTCCATTCGATAGGGCGCAACTTTTTGCTAAAGGTGTCCAAGACCGTCAGACCCTTACTTACGGAGATATAAGACACGTGCGTGGTTGCTCGTGCCGAGCTTCAGAAATGTTGCTCCAGAGACTAAGTCCCAGAAAACCTTCGGACCCCAAAAACTCCCAGAAGGAGGCGTCGGATCGTTTCGCGATGTTCAAGTGAAATGTTCAGCTCGACGGAATGCAACTTTTACCTAAAGGGGTCCAAGACCGTCAGACGCTTAGGTACGGAGATACGGGCATGGGTCGGTTTTCCCCATACAAAATACCCCATGGAAAACTGCAAAACCCCAAAACAGGTCGAAGGAGTGGTCGGATCGTTTCGTGGTGTTCTACTGACTTTTTAGGCTTAACGAGACACAACTTTCCGCTGAAGGGTGCAAAACTGTCAGACTCATAGTTTCGGAGATACAAGCATGGGTCATGTTTGCTCGTGCCGAGCTTCAGAATTTTCCATGGCCAAAAAGCCCTAGAATTTGACATTTCACTATTATAGGGAGGTATGGTTGTACTGAGTCGTCATAGAAAGTTTAGCCTCCTCATGTAAACTGACGATTCGATATCAGGGAGGTCGGGAGTTGTCGAAAAGAGACCCTAGGACCTAATACTAGACCCATGTAGTGGCAAGGTGTTTCGGCCCGTGGGTGACGGTTGTATGAAATTTGGGTGACGGCAACTACGACTGGTTCTGGTACCGGGAAGGTGTGTCTTGGTGTCCGGAGGCGTTTTAACGGTAGCTGGGTGGTCGGAACGGTGACCTAGGGTGCTTTTGGGTGAAATCACCTACCACCACCGATGGTCAACCAGAGGCTAGTGGTACTTGGAAAACACCCTGGGAAGGTGTCCCAGGGCTCGGAGTAGCAGTAACAAGGGATGCCGCTGTCTCTAGGTCGCGGAACCACTGTGCTTGCCTGCAACACAGTCCTAGGGAGAGCGGCCGAAAGGTTCCGCACGGTGACTTGCACCCACCGGGAAAGGGGTCAAGTAGCCAAGAGGTGTCCAACCAAGGGTTAGTGGTACATGGAAAACACCCTGGGAAGCTGTCCCAGGGCTCGGAGTAGAGTGACTTGCACCCACCGGGAATCCACCGGCCCTCCACACGGGGGTCATCACGCGTGTGCGTAAGGTACCTGCAGCAGGTGCAGGTGCCTGGGTGCGTGCCATGGTGATGATGGTACCACCTAGTCGGGAGTGTGCGGGAGTCACACACCGGCTGCGCGCCACCTGTGGGAGCTTGCTCCTGCAAGGTGCCGCAAGTCGCTTGGGTAAGGCGACGCTGCACACACGTGGTGCTATGTGCAGAAGGGTGTGCTGCTGTGGTGTGTCCTAGTGGGTGGTGTGCTTGTGCCCCAGACATGGGGTGCATGTGCGCTACTGGCTGGGGTGCACCATAGCTACCCGAATGGAGCGATAGAGAGGAGGTGAGCTTTAGCGGGTCAAGTCCATTGGGCTTGATCCGCGAAAAGCACTAAGTCCCGAAAGTCGAAGCCCGAGTTGCTATGGTTTGCGAAAAGCTGCATTTAATGTTAAAAAAAAGTACAAGTCCCAAAACTTGACTTCCCGAAAAATTTCAACTTGTTTTGCATAGCACCAGGCGTACACACGGAGGAGATTGTTGCGAGACGAACACGCTGTTGGAAGACAACCGAATGCACGCGGGATTGCTCACGGAGCAAGCGCAAGCACGCGAGACAGCTTGCACGGGTGATGGACCACATTGGACGAGTGACGGTTACCGGTTACCAGTGGGTTAGCCATGTTGTAACGGGCTAAGAGGCCTGTTAAGCCAGAGTGTACGGAGTTCAGATGGCTAGGTGCGCACGCAGGCATCGAGGTTTTGATGGTTTGCGCAGAGTTGTAGCATGGCAGAGAGCGCGCCGGAGCAGTTTCAGTCCAATCGGACGATGCGCGGGTGTTTTACAGAACATTGAAAGTTGTATGGAAGAAAACCCCTGGAAGTATGCAATATATGGGAAAACACGAAATACTCTCGGATGGAGGTGTCTGAGAAGTTTGGCGTATATGGACGAAAGTTAGCCACGGTGGTGTTCTAACATCACTACTTGGGACGCAAAACCGTCGAACGCATGGTTTCGAGGCAATGTGCGAAAAACGGGCAAAATGGTGCACGAACAAAGGGGCACGCGCTATATCTGGCAGAAGGAGAACTCTGCGAGGTGTTGTGTGTATGGACGAAAAGTAGGCATTACGGAGTTGAGCAAACGCGCCGAAGACCGGGAATCGATATCTCCAACCGGCTGGTCGGTAGAGCGATTCCCAACACCCCATAGACACCGCAATGGGTGAAAATCGGCTAAGTCCCAGAAATGGGTTTTCACCCAAAAACAGGGTGATGGAGACATTGCACGGAGTTGGCGTATATGGACGAAAGTTAGCCACGGTGGTGTTCTAACATCACTACTTGGGACGCAAAAGCGTCGGACGCATGGTTTCGAGGCAATGTGCGAAAAACGGGCCAAAATGGTGCACGAACAAAGGGGCACGCGCTATATCTGGCAGAAGGAGAACTCTGCGAGGTGTTGTGTGTATGGACGAAAAGTAGGCATTACGGAGTTGAGCAAACGCGCCGAAGACCGGGAATCGATATCTCCAACCGGCTGGTCGGTAGAGCGATTCCCAACACCCCATAGACACCGCAATGGGTGAAAATCGGCTAAGTCCCAGAAATGGGTTTTCACCCAAAAACAGGGTGATGGAGACATTGCACGGAGTTGGCGTATATGGACGAAAGTTAGCCACGGTGGTGTTCTAACATCACTACTTGGGACGCAAAAGCGTCGGACGCATGGTTTCGAGGCAATGTGCGAAAAACGGGCCAAAATGGTGCACGAACAAAGGGGCACGCGCTATATCTGGCAGAAGGAGAACTCTGCGAGGCGTTGTGTGTATGGACGAAAAGTAGGCATTACGGAGTTGAGCAAACGCGCCGAAGACCGCAACTCGATATCTCCAACCGGCTGGTCGGTAGAGCGATTCTCAACACCCCATAGAAACCGCAATGGGTGAAAATCGGCTAAGTCCCAGAAATGGGTTTTCACCCAAAAACAGGGTGATGGAGACATTGCACGGAGTTGGCGTATATGGACGAAAGTTAGCCACGGTGGTGTTCTAACATCGGTGCTTGGGACGCAAAACCGTCGAACGCATGGTTTCGAGGCAATGTGCGAAAAACGGGCAAAATGGTGCACGAACAAAGGGGCACGCGCTATATCTGGCAGAAGGAGAACTCTGCGAGGTGTTGTGTGTATGGACGAAAAGTAGGCATTACGGAGTTGAGCAAACGCGCCGAAGACCGGGAATCGATATCTCCAACCGGCTGGTCGGTAGAGCGATTCCCAACACCCCATAGACACCGCAATGGGTGAAAATCGGCTAAGTCCCAGAAATGGGTTTTCACCCAAAAACAGGGTGATGGAGACATTGCACGGAGTTGGCGTATATGGACGAAAGTTAGCCACGGTGGTGTTCTAACATCACTACTTGGGACGCAAAACCGTCGGACGCATGGTTTCGAAGCGATGTGCGAAAAACGGGCCAAAACGGTGCACGAGCAAAGGGGCACGCGCTATATCTGGCAGAAGGAGAACTCTGCGAGGTGTTGTGTGTATGGACGAAAAGTAGGCATTACAAAGTTGAGCAAACGCGCCGAAGACCGCAACTCGATATCTCCAACCGGCTGGTCGGTAGAGCGATTCCCAACACCCCATAGACACCGCAATGGGTGAAAATCGGCTAAGTCCCAATATGTACCTTCAGAGGGGCATATCTCGAAAACTTCTCGTCAGATCGGGGCCAAATTCACAGAGAAGACACATGTCGAGGAGTTGTTTCGGTTGAGCGATAGTGGTTTTTGGGTGAAAATGTACCCCTAAACCTTGTACAGAGAGGACCCCTTCCGTAGAGCAAAATCCTGAAGGTCGGGGTCGCGCAAGGGTCGACATGGGTCGAGGTGGACTATCATGCGAAACCACTTTTTTCGGTCCCTACGGTGCCCCTAGATGATGAAAAGTACAATCCGAGGTTGATTACGAACACTTTTGTGCACCCCCTTCCGTAGAGCAAAATCCTGAAGGTCGGGGTCGCGCAAGGGTCGACATGGGTCGAGGTGGACTATCATGCGAAACCACTTTTTTCGGTCCCTACGGTGCCCCTAGATGATGAAAAGTACAATCCGAGGTTGATTACGAACACTTTTGTGCACCCCCTTCCGTAGAGCAAAATCCTGAAGGTCGGGGTCGCGCAAGGGTCGACATGGGTCGAGGTGGACTATCATGCGAAACCACTTTTTTCGGTCCCTACGGTGCCCCTAGATGATGAAAAGTACAATCCGAGGTTGATTACGAACACTTTTGTGCACCCCCTTCCGTAGAGCAAAATCCTGAAGGTCGGGGTCGCGCAAGGGTCGACATGGGTCGAGGTGGACTATCATGCGAAACCACTTTTTTCGGTCCCTACGGTGCCCCTAGATGATGAAAAGTACAATCCGAGGTTGATTACGAACACTTTTGTGCACCCCCTTCCGTAGAGCAAAATCCTGAAGGTCGGGGTCGCACAAGTGTGCACCCCCTTCCGTAGAGCAAAATCCTGAAGGTCGGGGTCGCGCAAGGGTCGACATGGGTCGAGGTGGACTATCATGCGAAACCACTTTTTTCGGTCCCTACGGTGCCCCTAGATGATGAAAAGTACAATCCGAGGTTGATTACGAACACTTTTGTGCACCCCCTTCCGTAGAGCAAAATCCTGAAGGTCGGGGTTGCGCACAAGTAGACCCCCTTCCGTAGAGCAAAATCCTGAAGGTCGGGGTTGCGCACAAGTAGACCCCCTTCCGTAGAGCAAAATCCTGAAGGTCGGGGTCGCGCAAGGGTCGACATGGGTCGAGGTGGACTATCATGCGAAACCACTTTTTTCGGTCCCTACGGTGCCCCTAGATGATGAAAAGTACAATCCGAGGTTGATTACGAACACTTTTGTGCACCCCCTTCCGTAGAGCAAAATCCTGAAGGTCGGGGTCGCACAAGTGTGCACCCCCTTCCGTAGAGCAAAATCCTGAAGGTCGGGGTCGCGCAAGGGTCGACATGGGTCGAGGTGGACTATCATGCGAAACCACTTTTTTCGGTCCCTACGGTGCCCCTAGATGATGAAAAGTACAATCCGAGGTTGATTACGAACACTTTTGTGCACCCCCTTCCGTAGAGCAAAATCCTGAAGGTCGGGGTCGAGCAAGGGTAGACCCCTTCCGTAGAGCAAAATCCTGAAGGTCGGGGTCGCGCAAGGGTCGACATGGGTCGAGGTGGACTATCATGCGAAACCACTTTTTTCGGTCCCTACGGTGCCCCTAGATGATGAAAAGTACAATCCGAGGTTGATTACGAACACTTTTGTGCACCCCCTTCCGTAGAGCAAAATCCTGAAGGTCGGGGTCGCGCAAGGGTCGACATGGGTCGAGGTGGACTATCATGCGAAACCACTTTTTTCGGTCCCTACGGTGCCCCTAGATGATGAAAAGTACAATCCGAGGTTGATTACGAACACTTTTGTGCACCCCCTTCCGTAGAGCAAAATCCTGAAGGTCGGGGTCGAGCAAGGGTAGACCCCTTCCGTAGAGCAAAATCCTGAAGGTCGGGGTCGCGCAAGGGTCGACATGGGTCGAGGTGGATTATCATTCGAAACCACTTTTTTCGGTCCCTACGGTGTCCCTAGATGATGAAAAGTACAATCCGAGGTTGATTACGAACACTTTTGTGCACCCCCTTCCGTAGAGCAAAATCCTGAAGGTCGGGGTCGCACAAGTGTGCACCCCCTTCCGTAGAGCAAAATCCTGAAGGTCGGGGTCGCGCAAGGGTCGACATGGGTCGAGGTGGACTATCATGCGAAACCACTTTTTTCGGTCCCTACGGTGCCCCTAGATGATGAAAAGTACAATCCGAGGTTGATTACGAACACTTTTGTGCACCCCCTTCCGTAGAGCAAAATCCTGAAGGTCGGGGTTGCGCACAAGTCGACCCCCTTCCGTAGAGCAAAATCCTGAAGGTCGGGGTCGCACAAGTGTGCACCCCCTTCCGTAGAGCAAAATCCTGAAGGTCGGGGTCGCGCAAGGGTCGACATGGGTCGAGGTGGACTATCATGCGAAACCACTTTTTTCGGTCCCTACGGTGCCCCTAGATGATGAAAAGTACAATCCGAGGTTGATTACGAACACTTTTGTGCACCCCCTTCCGTAGAGCAAAATCCTGAAGGTCGGGGTTGCGCACAAGTAGACCCCCTTCCGTAGAGCAAAATCCTGAAGGTCGGGGTCGAGCAAGGGTCGACATGGGTCGAGGTGGACTATCATGCGAAACCACTTTTTTCGGTCCCTACGGTGCCCCTAGATGATGAAAAGTACAATCCGAGGTTGATTACGAACACTTTTGTGCACCCCCTTCCGTAGAGCAAAATCCTGAAGGTCGGGGTTGCGCACAAGTAGACCCCCTTCCGTAGAGCAAAATCCTGAAGGTCGGGGTCGCGCAAGGGTCGACATGGGTCGAGGTGGACTATCATGCGAAACCACTTTTTTCGGTCCCTACGGTGCCCCTAGATGATGAAAAGTACAATCCGAGGTTGATTACGAACACTTTTGTGCACCCCCTTCCGTAGAGCAAAATCCTGAAGGTCGGGGTTGCGCACAAGTAGACCCCCTTCCGTAGAGCAAAATCCTGAAGGTCGGGGTCGCGCAAGGGTCGACATGGGTCGAGGTGGACTATCATGCGAAACCACTTTTTTCGGTCCCTACGGTGCCCCTAGATGATGAAAAGTACAATCCGAGGTTGATTACGAACACTTTTGTGCACCCCCTTCCGTAGAGCAAAATCCTGAAGGTCGGGGTCGCGCAAGGGTCGACATGGGTCGAGGTGGACTATCATGCGAAACCACTTTTTTCGGTCCCTACGGTGCCCCTAGATGATGAAAAGTACAATCCGAGGTTGATTACGAACACTTTTGTGCACCCCCTTCCGTAGAGCAAAATCCTGAAGGTCGGGGTTGCGCACAAGTAGACCCCCTTCCGTAGAGCAAAATCCTGAAGGTCGGGGTCGCGCAAGGGTCGACATGGGTCGAGGTGGACTATCATGCGAAACCACTTTTTTCGGTCCCTACGGTGCCCCTAGATGATGAAAAGTACAATCCGAGGTTGATTACGAACACTTTTGTGCACCCCCTTCCGTAGAGCAAAATCCTGAAGGTCGGGGTCGCGCAAGGGTAGACCCCTTCCGTAGAGCAAAATCCTGAAGGTCGGGGTCGCGCAAGGGTCGACATGGGTCGAGGTGGACTATCATGCGAAACCACTTTTTTCGGTCCCTACGGTGCCCCTAGATGATGAAAAGTACAATCCGAGGTTGATTACGAACACTTTTGTGCACCCCCTTCCGTAGAGCAAAATCCTGAAGGTCGGGGTCGCACAAGTGTGCACCCCCTTCCGTAGAGCAAAATCCTGAAGGTCGGGGTCGCGCAAGGGTCGACATGGGTCGAGGTGGACTATCATGCGAAACCACTTTTTTCGGTCCCTACGGTGCCCCTAGATGATGAAAAGTACAATCCGAGGTTGATTACGAACACTTTTGTGCACCCCCTTCCGTAGAGCAAAATCCTGAAGGTCGGGGTCGCGCAAGGGTCGACATGGGTCGAGGTGGACTATCATGCGAAACCACTTTTTTCGGTCCCTACGGTGCCCCTAGATGATGAAAAGTACAATCCGAGGTTGATTACGAACACTTTTGTGCACCCCCTTCCGTAGAGCAAAATCCTGAAGGTCGGGGTCGCGCAAGGGTCGACATGGGTCGAGGTGGACTATCATGCGAAACCACTTTTTTCGGTCCCTACGGTGCCCCTAGATGATGAAAAGTACAATCCGAGGTTGATTACGAACACTTTTGTGCACCCCCTTCCGTAGAGCAAAATCCTGAAGGTCGGGGTCGCGCAAGGGTCGACATGGGTCGAGGTGGACTATCATGCGAAACCACTTTTTTCGGTCCCTACGGTGCCCCTAGATGATGAAAAGTACAATCCGAGGTTGATTACGAACACTTTTGTGCACCCCCTTCCGTAGAGCAAAATCCTGAAGGTCGGGGTCGCGCAAGGGTCGACATGGGTCGAGGTGGACTATCATGCGAAACCACTTTTTTCGGTCCCTACGGTGCCCCTAGATGATGAAAAGTACAATCCGAGGTTGATTACGAACACTTTTGTGCACCCCCTTCCGTAGAGCAAAATCCTGAAGGTCGGGGTTGCGCACAAGTAGACCCCCTTCCGTAGAGCAAAATCCTGAAGGTCGGGGTCGCGCAAGGGTCGACATGGGTCGAGGTGGACTATCATGCGAAACCACTTTTTTCGGTCCCTACGGTGCCCCTAGATGATGAAAAGTACAATCCGAGGTTGATTACGAACACTTTTGTGCACCCCCTTCCGTAGAGCAAAATCCTGAAGGTCGGGGTCGCGCAAGGGTCGACATGGGTCGAGGTGGACTATCATGCGAAACCACTTTTTTCGGTCCCTACGGTGCCCCTAGATGATGAAAAGTACAATCCAAGGTTGATTACGAACACTTTTGTGCACCCCCTTCCGTAGAGCAAAATCCTGAAGGTCGGGGTCGCACAAGTAGACCCCCTTCCGTAGAGCAAAATCCTGAAGGTCGGGGTCGCGCAAGGGTCGACATGGGTCGAGGTGGACTATCATGCGAAACCACTTTTTTCGGTCCCTACGGTGCCCCTAGATGATGAAAAGTACAATCCGAGGTTGATTACGAACACTTTTGTGCACCCCCTTCCGTAGAGCAAAATCCTGAAGGTCGGGGTTGCGCACAAGTCGACCCCCTTCCGTAGAGCAAAATCCTGAAGGTCGGGGTCGCGCAAGGGTCGACATGGGTCGAGGTGGACTATCATGCGAAACCACTTTTTTCGGTCCCTACGGTGCCCCTAGATGATGAAAAGTACAATCCGAGGTTGATTACGAACACTTTTGTGCACCCCCTTCCGTAGAGCAAAATCCTGAAGGTCGGGGTCGCGCAAGGGTCGACATGGGTCGAGGTGGACTATCATGCGAAACCACTTTTTTCGGTCCCTACGGTGCCCCTAGATGATGAAAAGTACAATCCGAGGTTGATTACGAACACTTTTGTGCACCCCCTTCCGTAGAGCAAAATCCTGAAGGTCGGGGTTGCGCACAAGTAGACCCCCTTCCGTAGAGCAAAATCCTGAAGGTCGGGGTCGCGCAAGGGTCGACATGGGTCGAGGTGGACTATCATGCGAAACCACTTTTTTCGGTCCCTACGGTGCCCCTAGATGATGAAAAGTACAATCCGAGGTTGATTACGAACACTTTTGTGCACCCCCTTCCGTAGAGCAAAATCCTGAAGGTCGGGGTCGCACAAGTGTGCACCCCCTTCCGTAGAGCAAAATCCTGAAGGTCGGGGTCGCGCAAGGGTCGACATGGGTCGAGGTGGACTATCATGCGAAACCACTTTTTTCGGTCCCTACGGTGCCCCTAGATGATGAAAATTACAATCCGAGGTTGATTACGAACACTTTTGTGCACCCCCTTCCGTAGAGCAAAAGCCTGAAGGTCGGGGTTGCGCACAAGTAGACCCCCTTCCGTAGAGCAAAATCCTGAAGGTCGGGGTCGCGCAAGGGTCGACATGGGTCGAGGTGGACTATCATGCGAAACCACTTTTTTCGGTCCCTACGGTGCCCCTAGATGATGAAAAGTACAATCCGAGGTTGATTACGAACACTTTTGTGCACCCCCTTCCGTAGAGCAAAATCCTGAAGGTCGGGGTTGCGCACAAGTAGACCCCCTTCCGTAGAGCAAAATCCTGAAGGTCGGGGTTGCGCACAAGTAGACCCCCTTCCGTAGAGCAAAATCCTGAAGGTCGGGGTCGCGCAAGGGTCGACATGGGTCGAGGTGGACTATCATGCGAAACCACTTTTTTCGGTCCCTACGGTGCCCCTAGATGATGAAAAGTACAATCCGAGGTTGATTACGAACACTTTTGTGCACCCCCTTCCGTAGAGCAAAATCCTGAAGGTCGGGGTTGCGCACAAGTCGACCCCCTTCCGTAGAGCAAAATCCTGAAGGTCGGGGTCGCGCAAGGGTCGACATGGGTCGAGGTGGACTATCATGCGAAACCACTTTTTTCGGTCCCTACGGTGCCCCTAGATGATGAAAAGTACAATCCGAGGTTGATTACGAACACTTTTGTGCACCCCCTTCCGTAGAGCAAAATCCTGAAGGTCGGGGTCGCGCAAGGGTCGACATGGGTCGAGGTGGACTATCATGCGAAACCACTTTTTTCGGTCCCTACGGTGCCCCTAGATGATGAAAAGTACAATCCGAGGTTGATTACGAACACTTTTGTGCACCCCCTTCCGTAGAGCAAAATCCTGAAGGTCGGGGTTGCGCACAAGTAGACCCCCTTCCGTAGAGCAAAATCCTGAAGGTCGGGGTCGCGCAAGGGTCGACATGGGTCGAGGTGGACTATCATGCGAAACCACTTTTTTCGGTCCCTACGGTGCCCCTAGATGATGAAAAGTACAATCCGAGGTTGATTACGAACACTTTTGTGCACCCCCTTCCGTAGAGCAAAATCCTGAAGGTCGGGGTAGCGCACAAGTGTGCACCCCCTTCCGTAGAGCAAAATCCTGAAGGTCGGGGTCGCGCAAGGGTCGACATGGGTCGAGGTGGACTATCATGCGAAACCACTTTTTTCGGTCCCTACGGTGCCCCTAGATGATGAAAAGTACAATCCGAGGTTGATTACGAACACTTTTGTGCACCCCCAAAAATGGCCAAAATCCTGAAGGTCGGGTTCTCGGGGCGGTCGAGGCCCTCTGACGTGCACGAAAAGTCGGTACCCACGCCGAGCTTCAGAATTTGGTCTCCAGAGACTAAGTCCCAACCGAAACTGGCAACCCACAAAAGTGTACCAAGGAGTGGTCGGATCGAGTTACAGTGTTCGAGAGTATTGACGAGGATGGTTATACGCAACTTTTTGCTAAAGGTGTCCAAGACCGTCAGACCCTTACTTACGGAGATATAAGACACGTGCGTGGTTGCTCGTGCCGAGCTTCAGAAATGTTGCTCCAGAGACTAAGTCCCAGAAAACCTTCGGACCCCAAAAACTCGCAGAAGGAGTCGTCGGATCGTTTCGCGATGTTCTAGTGAAATGTTCAGCTCGACGGAATGCAACTTTTACCTAAAGGGGTTCAAGACCGTCAGACGCTTAGGTACGGAGATACGGGCATGGGTCGGTTTTCCCCATACAAAATACCCCATGGAAAACTGCAAAACCCCAAAACAGGTCGAAGGAGTGGTCGGATCGTTTCGTGGTGTTCTAGTGAAATGTTCCATTCGATAGGGCGCAACTTTTTGCTAAAGGTGTCCAAGACCGTCAGACCCTTACTTACGGAGATATAAGACACGTGCGTGGTTGCTCGTGCCGAGCTTCAGAAATGTTGCTCCAGAGACTAAGTCCCAGAAAACCTTCCGACCCCAAAAACTCGCAGAAGGAGTCGTCGGATCGTTTCGCGATGTTCTAGTGAAATGTTCAGCTCGACGGAATGCAACTTTTACCTAAAGGGGTTCAAGACCGTCAGACGCTTAGGTACGGAGATACGGGCATGGGTCGGTTTTCCCCATACAAAATACCCCATGGAAAACTGCAAAACCCCAAAACAGGTCGAAGGAGTGGTCGGATCGTTTCGTGGTGTTCTAGTGAAATGTTCCATTCGATAGGGCGCAACTTTTTGCTAAAGGTGTCCAAGACCGTCAGACCCTTACTTACGGAGATATAAGACACGTGCGTGGTTGCTCGTGCCGAGCTTCAGAAATGTTGCTCCAGAGACTAAGTCCCAGAAAACCTTCCGACCCCAAAAACTCGCAGAAGGAGTCGTCGGATCGTTTCGCGATGTTCTAGTGAAATGTTCAGCTCGACGGAATGCAACTTTTACCTAAAGGGGTTCAAGACCGTCAGACGCTTAGGTACGGAGATACGGGCATGGGTCGGTTTTCCCCATACAAAATACCCCATGGAAAACTGCAAAACCCCAAAACAGGTCGAAGGAGTGGTCGGATCGTTTCGTGGTGTTCTAGTGAAATGTTCCATTCGATAGGGCGCAACTTTTTGCTAAAGGTGTCCAAGACCGTCAGACCCTTACTTACGGAGATATAAGACACGTGCGTGGTTGCTCGTGCCGAGCTTCAGAAATGTTGCTCCAGAGACTAAGTCCCAGAAAACCTTCCGACCCCAAAAACTCGCAGAAGGAGTCGTCGGATCGTTTCGCGATGTTCTAGTGAAATGTTCAGCTCGACGGAATGCAACTTTTACCTAAAGGGGTTCAAGACCGTCAGACGCTTAGGTACGGAGATACGGGCATGGGTCGGTTTTCCCCATACAAAATACCCCATGGAAAACTGCAAAACCCCAAAACAGGTCGAAGGAGTGGTCGGATCGTTTCGTGGTGTTCTAGTGAAATGTTCCATTCGATAGGACGCAACTTTTTGCTAAAGGTGTCCAAGA
>NW_026525518.1:12500-20000 GCF_943737925.1 Anopheles nili | reverse complement strand
GTCCCAAAACTTGACTTCCCGAAAAATTTCAACTTGTTGCCTAGCACCAGGCGTACACACGGAGGAGATTGTTGCGAGACGAACACGCTGTTGGAAGACAACCGAATGCACGCGGGATTGCTCACGGAGCAAGCGCAAGCACGCGAAACAGCTTGCACGGGTGATGGACCACATTGGACGAGTGACGGTTACCGGTTACCAGTGGGTTAGCCATGTTGTAACGGGCTAAGAGGCCTGTTAAGCCAGAGTGTACGGAGTTCAGATGGCTAGGTGCGCACGCAGGCATCGAGGTTTTGATGGTTTGCGCAGAGTTGTAGCACGGCAGAGAGCGCGCCGGAGCAGTTTCAGTCCAATCGGACGATGCGCGGGTGTTTTACAGAACATTGAAAGTTGTATGGAAGAAAACCCCTGGAAGTATGCAATATATGGGAAAACACGAAATACTCTCGGATGGAGGTGTCTGAGAAGTTTGGCGTATATGGACGAAAGTTAGCCACGGTGGTGTTCTAACATCGGTACCTGGGACGCAAAAGCGTCGAACGCATGGTTTCGAAGCGATGTGCGAAAAACGGGCCAAAATGGTGCACGAACAAAGGGGCACGCGCTATATCTGGCAGAAGGAGAACTCTGCGAGGTGTTGTGTGTATGGACGAAAAGTAGGCATTATAGAGTTGAGCAAACGCGCCGAAGACCGCAACTCGATATCTCCAACCGGCTGGTCGGTAGAGCGATTCCCAACACCCCATAGACACCGCAATGGGTGAAAATCGGCTAAGTCCCAGAAATGGGTTTTCACCCAAAAACAGGGTGATGGAGACATTGCACGGAGTTGGCGTATATGGACGAAAGTTAGCCACGGTGGTGTTCTAACATCGGTGCTTGGGACGCAAAACCGTCGAACGCATGGTTTCGAGGCAATGTGCGAAAAACGGGCCAAAACGGTGCACGAACAAAGGGGCACGCGCTATATCTGGCAGAAGGAGAACTCTGCGAGGTGTTGTGTGTATGGACGAAAAGTAGGCATTACGGAGTTGAGCAAACGCGCCGAAGACCGCAACTCGATATCTCCAACCGGCTGGTCGGTAGAGCGATTCCCAACACCCCATAGACACCGCAATGGGTGAAAATCGGCTAAGTCCCAGAAATGGGTTTTCACCCAAAAACAGGGTGATGGAGACATTGCACGGAGTTGGCGTATATGGACGAAAGTTAGCCACGGTGGTGTTCTAACATCGGTGCTTGGGACGCAAAACCGTCGAACGCATGGTTTCGAGGCAATGTGCGAAAAACGGGCAAAATGGTGCACGAACAAAGGGGCACGCGCTATATCTGGCAGAAGGAGAACTCTGCGAGGTGTTGTGTGTATGGACGAAAAGTAGGCATTACAGAGTTGAGCAAACGCGCCGAAGACCGGGAATCGATATCTCCAACCGGCTGGTCGGTACAGCGATTCCCAACACCCCATAGACACCGCAATGGGTGAAAATCGGCTAAGTCCCTGAAATGGGTTTTCACCCAAAATCAGGGTGATGGAGACATTGCACGGAGTTGGCGTATATGGACGAAAGTTAGCCACGGTGGTGTTCTAACATCGGTACTTGGGACGCAAAAGCGTCGGACGCATGGTTTCGAGGCAAAGTGCGAAAAACGGGCCAAAATGGTGCACGAACAAAGGGGCACGCGCTATATCTGGCAGAAGGAGAACTCTGCGAGGTGTTGTGTGTATGGACGAAAAGTAGGCATTACGGAGTTGAGCAAACGCGCCGAAGACCGGGAATCGATATCTCCAACCGGCTGGTCGGTACAGCGATTCCCAACACCCCATAGACACCGCAATGGGTGAAAATCGGCTAAGTCCCTGAAATGGGTTTTCACCCAAAATCAGGGTGATGGAGACATTGCACGGAGTTGGCGTATATGGACGAAAGTTAGCCACGGTGGTGTTCTAACATCGGTACTTGGGACGCAAAAGCGTCGGACGCATGGTTTCGAGGCAAAGTGCGAAAAACGGGCCAAAATGGTGCACGAACAAAGGGGCACGCGCTATATCTGGCAGAAGGAGAACTCTGCGAGGTGTTGTGTGTATGGACGAAAAGTAGGCATTACGGAGTTGAGCAAACGCGCCAAAGACCGCAAAACGATATCTCCAACCGGCTGGTCGGTAGAGCGATTCCCAACACCCCATAGACACCGCAATGGGTGAAAATCGGCTAAGTCCCAATATGTACCTTCAGAGGGGCATATCTCGAAAACTACTCGTCAGATCGGGGCCAAATTCACAGAGAAGACACATGTCGAGGAGTTGTTTCGGTTGAGCGATAGTGGTTTTTGGGTGAAAATGTACCCCTAAACCTTGTACAGAGAGGACCCCTTCCGTAGAGCAAAATCCTGAAGGTCGGGGTTGCGCACAAGTCGACCCCCTGCCGTAGAGCAAAATCCTGAAGGTCGGGGTTGCGCACAAGTCGACCCCCTTCCGTAGAGCAAAATCCTGAAGGTCGGGGTCGCGCAAGGGTCGACATGGGTCGAGGTGGACTATCATGCGAAACCACTTTTTTCGGTCCCTACGGTGCCCCTAGATGATGAAAAGTACAATCCGAGGTTGATTACGAACACTTTTGTGCACCCCCTTCCGTAGAGCAAAATCCTGAAGGTCGGGGTTGCGCACAAGTAGACCCCCTTCCGTAGAGCAAAATCCTGAAGGTCGGGGTCGCGCAAGGGTCGACATGGGTCGAGGTGGACTATCATGCGAAACCACTTTTTTCGGTCCCTACGGTGCCCCTAGATGATGAAAAGTACAATCCGAGGTTGATTACGAACACTTTTGTGCACCCCCTTCCGTAGAGCAAAATCCTGAAGGTCGGGGTCGCGCAAGGGTCGACATGGGTCGAGGTGGACTATCATGCGAAACCACTTTTTTCGGTCCCTACGGTGCCCCTAGATGATGAAAAGTACAATCCGAGGTTGATTACGAACACTTTTGTGCACCCCCTTCCGTAGAGCAAAATCCTGAAGGTCGGGGTCGCGCAAGGGTCGACATGGGTCGAGGTGGACTATCATGCGAAACCACTTTTTTCGGTCCCTACGGTGCCCCTAGATGATGAAAAGTACAATCCGAGGTTGATTACGAACACTTTTGTGCACCCCCTTCCGTAGAGCAAAATCCTGAAGGTCGGGGTCGAGCAAGGGTAGACCCCTTCCGTAGAGCAAAATCCTGAAGGTCGGGGTCGCGCAAGGGTCGACATGGGTCGAGGTGGACTATCATGCGAAACCACTTTTTTCGGTCCCTACGGTGCCCCTAGATGATGAAAAGTACAATCCGAGGTTGATTACGAACACTTTTGTGCACCCCCTTCCGTAGAGCAAAATCCTGAAGGTCGGGGTCGCGCAAGGGTCGACATGGGTCGAGGTGGACTATCATGCGAAACCACTTTTTTCGGTCCCTACGGTGCCCCTAGATGATGAAAAGTACAATCCGAGGTTGATTACGAACACTTTTGTGCACCCCCTTCCGTAGAGCAAAATCCTGAAGGTCGGGGTTGCGCACAAGTCGACCCCCTTCCGTAGAGCAAAATCCTGAAGGTCGGGGTCGCGCAAGGGTCGACATGGGTCGAGGTGGACTATCATGCGAAACCACTTTTTTCGGTCCCTACGGTGCCCCTAGATGATGAAAAGTACAATCCGAGGTTGATTACGAACACTTTTGTGCACCCCCTTCCGTAGAGCAAAATCCTGAAGGTCGGGGTTGCGCACAAGTAGACCCCCTTCCGTAGAGCAAAATCCTGAAGGTCGGGGTCGCGCAAGGGTCGACATGGGTCGAGGTGGACTATCATGCGAAACCACTTTTTTCGGTCCCTACGGTGCCCCTAGATGATGAAAAGTACAATCCGAGGTTGATTACGAACACTTTTGTGCACCCCCTTCCGTAGAGCAAAATCCTGAAGGTCGGGGTCGCACAAGTGTGCACCCCCTTCCGTAGAGCAAAATCCTGAAGGTCGGGGTCGCGCAATGGTCGACATGGGTCGAGGTGGACTATCATGCGAAACCACTTTTTTCGGTCCCTACGGTGCCCCTAGATGATGAAAAGTACAATCCGAGGTTGATTACGAACACTTTTGTGCACCCCCAAAAATGGCCAAAATCCTGAAGGTCGGGTTCTCGGGGCGGTCGAGGCCCTCTGACGTGCACGAAAAACCGGTACCCACGCCGAGCTTCAGAATTTGGTCTCCAGAGACTAAGTCCCAACCGAAACTGGCAACCCACAAAAGTGTACCAAGGAGTGGTCGGATCGAGTTACAGTGTTCGAGAGTATTGACGAGGATGGTTATACGCAACTTTTTGCTAAAGGTGTCCAAGACCGTCAGACCCTTACTTACGGAGATATAAGACACGTGCGTGGTTGCTCGTGCCGAGCTTCAGAAATGTTGCTCCAGAGACTAAGTCCCAGAAAACCTTCGGACCCCAAAAACTCCCAGAAGGAGTCGTCGGATCGTTTCGCGATGTTCTAGTGAAATGTTCAGCTCGACGGAATGCAACTTTTACCTAAAGGGGTCCAAGACCGTCAGACGCTTAGGTACGGAGATACGGGCATGGGTCGGTTTTCCCCATACAAAATACCCAATGGAAAACTGCAAAACCCCAAAACAGGTCGAAGGAGTGGTCGGATCGTTTCGTGGTGTTCTAGTGAAATGTTCCATTCGATAGGGCGCAACTTTTTGCTAAAGGTGTCCAAGACCGTCAGACCCTTACTTACGGAGATATAAGACACGTGCGTGGTTGCTCGTGCCGAGCTTCAGAAATGTTGCTCCAGAGACTAAGTCCCAGAAAACCTTCCGACCCCAAAAACTCCCAGAAGGAGTCGTCGGATCGTTTCGCGATGTTCTAGTGAAATGTTCAGCTCGACGGAATGCAACTTTTACCTCAAGGGGTCCAAGACCGTCAGACGCTTAGGTACGGAGATACGGGCATGGGTCGGTTTTCCCCATACAAAATACCCCATGGAAAACTGCAAAACCCAAAAACAGGTCGAAGGAGTGGTCGGATCGTTTCGTGGTGTTCTAGTGAAATGTTCCATTCGATAGGGCGCAACTTTTTGCTAAAGGTGTCCAAGACCGTCAGACCCTTACTTACGGAGATATAAGACACGTGCGTGGTTGCTCGTGCCGAGCTTCAGAAATGTTGCTCCAGAGACTAAGTCCCAGAAAACCTTCGGACCCCAAAAACTCCCAGAAGGAGTCGTCGGATCGTTTCGCGATGTTCTAGTGAAATGTTCAGCTCGACGGAATGCAACTTTTACCTAAAGGGGTCCAAGACCGTCAGACGCTTAGGTACGGAGATACGGGCATGGGTCGGTTTTCCCCATACAAAATACCCCATGGGAAACTGCAAAACCCCAAAACAGGTCGAAGGAGTGGTCGGATCGTTTCGTGGTGTTCTAGTGAAATGTTCCATTCGATAGGGCGCAACTTTTTGCTAAAGGTGTCCAAAACCGTCAGACCCTTACTTACGGAGATATAAGACACGTGCGTGGTTGCTCGTGCCGAGCTTCAGAAATGTTGCTCCAGAGACTAAGTCCCAGAAAACCTTCGGACCCCAAAAACTCCCAGAAGGAGTCGTCGGATCGTTTCGCGATGTTCTAGTGAAATGTTCAGCTCGACGGAATGCAACTTTTACCTAAAGGGGTCCAAGACCGTCAGACGCTTAGGTACGGAGATACGGGCATGGGTCGGTTTTCCCCATACAAAATACCCCATGGAAAACTGCAAAACCCCAAAACAGGTCGAAGGAGTGGTCGGATCGTTTCGTGATGTTCTAGTGAAATGTTCCATTCGATAGGGCGCAACTTTTTGCTAAAGGTGTCCAAGACCGTCAGACCCTTACTTACGGAGATATAAGACACGTGCGTGGTTGCTCGTGCCGAGCTTCAGAAATGTTGCTCCAGAGACTAAGTCCCAGAAAACCTTCCGACCCCAAAAACTCCCAGAAGGAGTCGTCGGATCGTTTCGCGATGTTCTAGTGAAATGTTCAGCTCGACGGAATGCAACTTTTACCTCAAGGGGTCCAAGACCGTCAGACGCTTAGGTACGGAGATACGGGCATGGGTCGGTTTTCCCCATACAAAATACCCCATGGAAAACTGCAAAACCCAAAAACAGGTCGAAGGAGTGGTCGGATCGTTTCGTGGTGTTCTAGTGAAATGTTCCATTCGATAGGGCGCAACTTTTTGCTAAAGGTGTCCAAGACCGTCAGACCCTTACTTACGGAGATATAAGACACGTGCGTGGTTGCTCGTGCCGAGCTTCAGAAATGTTGCTCCAGAGACTAAGTCCCAGAAAACCTTCGGACCCCAAAAACTCCCAGAAGGAGTCGTCGGATCGTTTCGCGATGTTCTAGTGAAATGTTCAGCTCGACGGAATGCAACTTTTACCTAAAGGGGTCCAAGACCGTCAGACGCTTAGGTACGGAGATACGGGCATGGGTCGGTTTTCCCCATACAAAATACCCCATGGGAAACTGCAAAACCCCAAAACAGGTCGAAGGAGTGGTCGGATCGTTTCGTGGTGTTCTAGTGAAATGTTCCATTCGATAGGGCGCAACTTTTTGCTAAAGGTGTCCAAAACCGTCAGACCCTTACTTACGGAGATATAAGACACGTGCGTGGTTGCTCGTGCCGAGCTTCAGAAATGTTGCTCCAGAGACTAAGTCCCAGAAAACCTTCGGACCCCAAAAACTCCCAGAAGGAGTCGTCGGATCGTTTCGCGATGTTCTAGTGAAATGTTCAGCTCGACGGAATGCAACTTTTACCTAAAGGGGTCCAAGACCGTCAGACGCTTAGGTACGGAGATACGGGCATGGGTCGGTTTTCCCCATACAAAATACCCCATGGAAAACTGCAAAACCCCAAAACAGGTCGAAGGAGTGGTCGGATCGTTTCGTGATGTTCTAGTGAAATGTTCCATTCGATAGGGCGCAACTTTTTGCTAAAGGTGTCCAAGACCGTCAGACCCTTACTTACGGAGATATAAGACACGTGCGTGGTTGCTCGTGCCGAGCTTCAGAAATGTTGCTCCAGAGACTAAGTCCCAGAAAACCTTCCGACCCCAAAAACTCCCAGAAGGAGTCGTCGGATCGTTTCGCGATGTTCTAGTGAAATGTTCAGCTCGACGGTATGCAACTTTTACCTAAAGGGGTCCAAGACCGTCAGACGCTTAGGTACGGAGATACGGGCATGGGTCGGTTTTCCCCATACAAAATACCCCATGGGAAACTGCAAAACCCCAAAACAGGTCGAAGGAGTGGTCGGATCGTTTCGTGGTGTTCTACTGACTTTTTAGGCTTACCGAGACACAACTTTCCGCAGAAGGGTGCAAAACTGTCAGACTCATAGTTTCGGAGATACAAGCATGGGTCATGTTTGCTCGTGCCGAGCTTCAGAATTTTCCATGGCCAAAAAGCCCTAGAATTTGACATTTCACTATTATAGGGAGGTATGGTTGTACTGAG
>NW_026525518.1:0-2500 GCF_943737925.1 Anopheles nili | reverse complement strand
TACCCCTAAACCTTGTACAGAGAGGACCCCTTCCGTAGAGCAAAATCCTGAAGGTCGGGGTCGCGCAAGGGTCGACATGGGTCGAGGTGGACTATCATGCGAAACCACTTTTTTCGGTCCCTACGGTGCCCCTAGATGATGAAAAGTACAATCCGAGGTTGATTACGAACACTTTTGTGCACCCCCTTCCGTAGAGCAAAATCCTGAAGGTCGGGGTCGCGCAAGGGTCGACATGGGTCGAGGTGGACTATCATGCGAAACCACTTTTTTCGGTCCCTACGGTGCCCCTAGATGATGAAAAGTACAATCCGAGGTTGATTACGAACACTTTTGTGCACCCCCTTCCGTAGAGCAAAATCCTGAAGGTCGGGGTCGCGCAAGGGTCGACATGGGTCGAGGTGGACTATCATGCGAAACCACTTTTTTCGGTCCCTACGGTGCCCCTAGATGATGAAAAGTACAATCCGAGGTTGATTACGAACACTTTTGTGCACCCCCTTCCGTAGAGCAAAATCCTGAAGGTCGGGGTTGCGCACAAGTGTGCACCCCCTTCCGTAGAGCAAAATCCTGAAGGTCGGGGTCGCGCAAGGGTCGACATGGGTCGAGGTGGACTATCATGCGAAACCACTTTTTTCGGTCCCTACGGTGCCCCTAGATGATGAAAAGTACAATCCGAGGTTGATTACGAACACTTTTGTGCACCCCCTTCCGTAGAGCAAAATCCTGAAGGTCGGGGTCGCGCAAGGGTCGACATGGGTCGAGGTGGACTATCATGCGAAACCACTTTTTTCGGTCCCTACGGTGCCCCTAGATGATGAAAAGTACAATCCGAGGTTGATTACGAACACTTTTGTGCACCCCCTTCCGTAGAGCAAAATCCTGAAGGTCGGGGTTGCGCACAAGTAGACCCCCTTCCGTAGAGCAAAATCCTGAAGGTCGGGGTCGCGCAAGGGTCGACATGGGTCGAGGTGGACTATCATGCGAAACCACTTTTTTCGGTCCCTACGGTGCCCCTAGATGATGAAAAGTACAATCCGAGGTTGATTACGAACACTTTTGTGCACCCCCAAAAATGGCCAAAATCCTGAAGGTCGGGTTCTCGGGGCGGTCGAGGCCCTCTGACGTGCACGAAAAACCGGTACCCACGCCGAGCTTCAGAATTTGGTCTCCAGAGACTAAGTCCCAACCGAAACTGGCAACCCACAAAAGTGTACCAAGGAGTGGTCGGATCGAGTTACAGTGTTCGAGAGTATTGACGAGCATGGTTATACGCAACTTTTTGCTAAAGGTGTCCAAGACCGTCAGACCCTTACTTACGGAGATATAAGACACGTGCGTGGTTGCTCGTGCCGAGCTTCAGAAATGTTGCTCCAGAGACTAAGTCCCAGAAAACCTTCGGACCCCAAAAACTCCCAGAAGGAGTCGTCGGATCGTTTCGCGATGTTCTAGTGAAATGTTCAGCTCGACGGAATGCAACTTTTACCTAAAGGGGTCCAAGACCGTCAGACGCTTAGGTACGGAGATACGGGCATGGGTCGGTTTTCCCCATACAAAATACCCAATGGAAAACTGCAAAACCCCAAAACAGGTCGAAGGAGTGGTCGGATCGTTTCGTGGTGTTCTAGTGAAATGTTCCATTCGATAGGGCGCAACTTTTTGCTAAAGGTGTCCAAGACCGTCAGACCCTTACTTACGGAGATATAAGACACGTGCGTGGTTGCTCGTGCCGAGCTTCAGAAATGTTGCTCCAGAGACTAAGTCCCAGAAAACCTTCCGACCCCAAAAACTCCCAGAAGGAGTCGTCGGATCGTTTCGCGATGTTCTAGTGAAATGTTCAGCTCGACGGAATGCAACTTTTACCTCAAGGGGTCCAAGACCGTCAGACGCTTAGGTACGGAGATACGGGCATGGGTCGGTTTTCCCCATACAAAATACCCCATGGAAAACTGCAAAACCCAAAAACAGGTCGAAGGAGTGGTCGGATCGTTTCGTGGTGTTCTAGTGAAATGTTCCATTCGATAGGGCGCAACTTTTTGCTAAAGGTGTCCAAGACCGTCAGACCCTTACTTACGGAGATATAAGACACGTGCGTGGTTGCTCGTGCCGAGCTTCAGAAATGTTGCTCCAGAGACTAAGTCCCAGAAAACCTTCGGACCCCAAAAACTCCCAGAAGGAGTCGTCGGATCGTTTCGCGATGTTCTAGTGAAATGTTCAGCTCGACGGAATGCAACTTTTACCTAAAGGGGTCCAAGACCGTCAGACGCTTAGGTACGGAGATACGGGCATGGGTCGGTTTTCCCCATACAAAATACCCAATGGAAAACTGCAAAACCCCAAAACAGGTCGAAGGAGTGGTCGGATCGTTTCGTGGTGTTCTAGTGAAATGTTCCATTCGATAGGGCGCAACTTTTTGCTAAAGGTGTCCAAGACCGTCAGACCCTTACTTACGGAGATATAAGACACGTGCGTGGTTGCTCGTGCCGAGCTTCAGAAATGTTGC
>NW_026525517.1:592500-601328 GCF_943737925.1 Anopheles nili | reverse complement strand
CTCCCAGAAGGAGTCGTCGGATCGTTTCGCGATGTTCTAGTGAAATGTTCAGCTCGACGGAATGCAACTTTTACCTAAAGGGGTCCAAGACCGTCAGACGCTTAGGTACGGAGATACGGGCATGGGTCGGTTTTCCCCATACAAAATACCCCATGGAAAACTGCAAAACCCAAAAACAGGTCGAAGGAGTGGTCGGATCGTTTCGTGGTGTTCTAGTGAAATGTTTCATTCGATAGAGCGCAACTTTTTGCTAAAGGTGTCCAAGACCGTCAGACCCTTACTTACGGAGATATAAGACACGTGCGTGGTTGCTCGTGCCGAGCTTCAGAAATGTTGCTCCAGAGACTAAGTCCCAGAAAACCTTCCGACCCCAAAAACTCCCAGAAGGAGTCGTCGGATCGTTTCGCGATGTTCTAGTGAAATGTTCAGCTCGACGGAATGCAACTTTTACCTCAAGGGGTCCAAGACCGTCAGACGCTTAGGTACGGAGATACGGGCATGGGTCGGTTTTCCCCATACAAAATACCCCATGGAAAACTGCAAAACCCCAAAACAGGTCGAAGGAGTGGTCGGATCGTTTCGTGGTGTTCTAGTGAAATGTTCCATTCGATAGGGCGCAACTTTTTGCTAAAGGTGTCCAAGACCGTCAGACCCTTACTTACGGAGATATAAGACACGTGCGTGGTTGCTCGTGCCGAGCTTCAGAAATGTTGCTCCAGAGACTAAGTCCCAGAAAACCTTCCGACCCCAAAAACTCCCAGAAGGAGTCGTCGGATCGTTTCGCGATGTTCTAGTGAAATGTTCAGCTCGACGGAATGCAACTTTTACCTCAAGGGGTCCAAGACCGTCAGACGCTTAGGTACGGAGATACGGGCATGGGTCGGTTTTCCCCATACAAAATACCCCATGGAAAACTGCAAAACCCCAAAACAGGTCGAAGGAGTGGTCGGATCGTTTCGTGGTGTTCTAGTGAAATGTTCCATTCGATAGGGCGCAACTTTTTGCTAAAGGTGTCCAAGACCGTCAGACACTTACTTACGGAGATATAAGACACGTGCGTGGTTGCTCGTGCCGAGCTTCAGAAATGTTGCTCCAGAGACTAAGTCCCAGAAAACCTTCCGACCCCAAAAACTCCCAGAAGGAGGCGTCGGATCGTTTCGCGATGTTCTAGTGAAATGTTCAGCTCGACGGAATGCAACTTTTACTTAAAGGGGTCCAAGACCGTCAGACGCTTAGGTACGGAGGTACGGGCATGGGTCGGTTTTCCCCATACAAAATACCCCATGGAAAACTGCAAAACCCCAAAACAGGTCGAAGGAGTGGTCGGATCGTTTCGTGGTGTTCTAGTGAAATGTTCCATTCGATAGGGCGCAACTTTTTGCTAAAGGTGTCCAAGACCGTCAGACACTTACTTACGGAGATATAAGACACGTGCGTGGTTGCTCGTGCCGAGCTTCAGAAATGTTGCTCCAGAGACTAAGTCCCAGAAAACCTTCCGACCCCAAAAACTCCCAGAAGGAGGCGTCGGATCGTTTCGCGATGTTCTAGTGAAATGTTCAGCTCGACGGAATGCAACTTTTACTTAAAGGGGTCCAAGACCGTCAGACGCTTAGGTACGGAGGTACGGGCATGGGTCGGTTTTCCCCATACAAAATACCCCATGGAAAACTGCAAAACCCCAAAACAGGTCGAAGGAGTGGTCGGATCGTTTCGTGGTGTTCTAGTGAAATGTTCCATTCGATAGGGCGCAACTTTTTGCTAAAGGTGTCCAAGACCGTCAGACCCTTACTTACGGAGATATAAGACACGTGCGTGGTTGCTCGTGCCGAGCTTCAGAAATGTTGCTCCAGAGACTAAGTCCCAGAAAACCTTCCGACCCCAAAAACTCCCAGAAGGAGGCGTCGGATCGTTTCGCGATGTTCTAGTGAAATGTTCAGCTCGACGGAATGCAACTTTTACCTAAAGGGGTCCAAGACCGTCAGACGCTTAGGTACGGAGATACGGGCATGGGTCGGTTTTCCCCATACAAAATACCCCATGGAAAACTGCAAAACCCCAAAACAGGTCGAAGGAGTGGTCGGATCGTTTCGTGGTGTTCTAGTGAAATGTTCCATTCGATAGGGCGCAACTTTTTGCTTAAGCTGTCCAAGACCGTCAGACCCTTACTTACGGAGATATAAGACACGTGCGTGGTTGCCCGTGCCGAGCTTCAGAAATGTTGCTCCAGAGACTAAGTCCCAGAAAACCTTCCGACCCCAAAAACTCCCAGAAGGAGGCGTCGGATCGTTTCGCGATGTTCTAGTGAAATGTTCAGCTCGACGGAATGCAACTTTTACTTAAAGGGGTCCAAGACCGTCAGACGCTTAGGTACGGAGGTACGGGCATGGGTCGGTTTTCCCCATACAAAATACCCCATGGAAAACTGCAAAACCCCAAAACAGGTCGAAGGAGTGGTCGGATCGTTTCGTGGTGTTCTAGTGAAATGTTCCATTCGATAGGGCGCAACTTTTTGCTAAAGGTGTCCAAGACCGTCAGACCCTTACTTACGGAGATATAAGACACGTGCGTGGTTGCTCGTGCCGAGCTTCAGAAATGTTGCTCCAGAGACTAAGTCCCAGAAAACCTTCCGACCCCAAAAACTCCCAGAAGGAGGCGTCGGATCGTTTCGCGATGTTCTAGTGAAATGTTCAGCTCGACGAAATGCAACTTTTACCTGAAGGGGTTCAAGACCGTCAGACGCTTAGGTACGGAGATACGGGCATGGGTCGGTTTTCCCCATACAAAATACCCCATGGAAAACTGCAAAACCCCAAAACAGGTCGAAGGAGTGGTCGGATCGTTTCGTGGTGTTCTAGTGAAATGTTCCATTCGATAGGGCGCAACTTTTTGCTTAAGCTGTCCAAGACCGTCAGACCCTTACTTACGGAGATATAAGACACGTGCGTGGTTGCCCGTGCCGAGCTTCAGAAATGTTGCTCCAGAGACTAAGTCCCAGAAAACCTTCCGACCCCAAAAACTCCCAGAAGGAGTCGTCGGATCGTTTCGCGATGTTCTAGTGAAATGTTCAGCTCGACGGAATGCAACTTTTACCTAAAGGGGTCCAAGACCGTCAGACGCTTAGGTACGGAGATACGGGCATGGGTCGGTTTTCCCCATACAAAATACCCCATTAAAAACTGCAAAACCCCAAAACAGGTCGAAGGAGTGGTCGGATCGTTTCGTGGTGTTCTAGTGAAATGTTCCATTCGATAGGGCGCAACTTTTTGCTAAGGGTGTCCAAGACCGTCAGACCCTTACTTACGGAGATATAAGACACGTGCGTGGTTGCTCGTGCCGAGCTTCAGAAATGTTGCTCCAGAGACTAAGTCCCAGAAAACCTTCCTACCCCAAAAACTCCCAGAAGGAGTCGTCGGACCGTTTCGCGATGTTCTAGTGAAATGTTCAGCTCGACGGAATGCAACTTTTACCTCAAGGGGTCCAAGACCGTCAGACGCTTAGGTACGGAGATACGGGCATGGGTCGGTTTTCCCCATACAAAATACCCCATGGAAAACTGCAAAACCCAAAAACAGGTCGAAGGAGTGGTCGGATCGTTTCGTGGTGTTTTAGTGAAATGTTCCAATCGATAGGGCGCAACTTTTTGCTAAATGTGTCCAAGACCGTCAGACACTTACTTACGGAGATATAAGACACGTGCGTGGTTGCTCGTGCCGAGCTTCAGAAATGTTGCTCCAGAGACTAAGTCCCAGAAAACCTTCCGACCCCAAAAACTCCCAGAAGGAGTCGTCGGATCGTTTCGCGATGTTCTAGTGAAATGTTCAGCTCGACGGAATGCAACTTTTACCTCAAGGGGTCCAAGACCGTCAGACGCTTAGGTACGGAGATACGGGCATGGGTCGGTTTTCCCCATACAAAATACCCCATGGAAAACTGCAAAACCCCAAAACAGGTCGAAGGAGTGGTCGGATCGTTTCGTGGTGTTCTAGTGAAATGTTCCATTCGATAGGGCGCAACTTTTTGCTAAAGGTGTCCAAGACCGTCAGACACTTACTTACGGAGATATAAGACACGTGCGTGGTTGCTCGTGCCGAGCTTCAGAAATGTTGCTCCAGAGACTAAGTCCCAGAAAACCTTCCGACCCCAAAAACTCCCAGAAGGAGGCGTCGGATCGTTTCGCGATGTTCTAGTGAAATGTTCAGCTCGACGGAATGCAACTTTTACTTAAAGGGGTCCAAGACCGTCAGACGCTTAGGTACGGAGGTACGGGCATGGGTCGGTTTTCCCCATACAAAATACCCCATGGAAAACTGCAAAACCCCAAAACAGGTCGAAGGAGTGGTCGGATCGTTTCGTGGTGTTCTAGTGAAATGTTCCATTCGATAGGGCGCAACTTTTTGCTAAAGGTGTCCAAGACCGTCAGACACTTACTTACGGAGATATAAGACACGTGCGTGGTTGCTCGTGCCGAGCTTCAGAAATGTTGCTCCAGAGACTAAGTCCCAGAAAACCTTCCGACCCCAAAAACTCCCAGAAGGAGGCGTCGGATCGTTTCGCGATGTTCTAGTGAAATGTTCAGCTCGACGGAATGCAACTTTTACTTAAAGGGGTCCAAGACCGTCAGACGCTTAGGTACGGAGGTACGGGCATGGGTCGGTTTTCCCCATACAAAATACCCCATGGAAAACTGCAAAACCCCAAAACAGGTCGAAGGAGTGGTCGGATCGTTTCGTGGTGTTCTAGTGAAATGTTCCATTCGATAGGGCGCAACTTTTTGCTAAAGGTGTCCAAGACCGTCAGACCCTTACTTACGGAGATATAAGACACGTGCGTGGTTGCTCGTGCCGAGCTTCAGAAATGTTGCTCCAGAGACTAAGTCCCAGAAAACCTTCCGACCCCAAAAACTCCCAGAAGGAGGCGTCGGATCGTTTCGCGATGTTCTAGTGAAATGTTCAGCTCGACGGAATGCAACTTTTACCTAAAGGGGTCCAAGACCGTCAGACGCTTAGGTACGGAGATACGGGCATGGGTCGGTTTTCCCCATACAAAATACCCCATGGAAAACTGCAAAACCCCAAAACAGGTCGAAGGAGTGGTCGGATCGTTTCGTGGTGTTCTAGTGAAATGTTCCATTCGATAGGGCGCAACTTTTTGCTTAAGCTGTCCAAGACCGTCAGACCCTTACTTACGGAGATATAAGACACGTGCGTGGTTGCCCGTGCCGAGCTTCAGAAATGTTGCTCCAGAGACTAAGTCCCAGAAAACCTTCCGACCCCAAAAACTCCCAGAAGGAGGCGTCGGATCGTTTCGCGATGTTCTAGTGAAATGTTCAGCTCGACGGAATGCAACTTTTACTTAAAGGGGTCCAAGACCGTCAGACGCTTAGGTACGGAGGTACGGGCATGGGTCGGTTTTCCCCATACAAAATACCCCATGGAAAACTGCAAAACCCCAAAACAGGTCGAAGGAGTGGTCGGATCGTTTCGTGGTGTTCTAGTGAAATGTTCCATTCGATAGGGCGCAACTTTTTGCTAAAGGTGTCCAAGACCGTCAGACCCTTACTTACGGAGATATAAGACACGTGCGTGGTTGCTCGTGCCGAGCTTCAGAAATGTTGCTCCAGAGACTAAGTCCCAGAAAACCTTCCGACCCCAAAAACTCCCAGAAGGAGGCGTCGGATCGTTTCGCGATGTTCTAGTGAAATGTTCAGCTCGACGAAATGCAACTTTTACCTGAAGGGGTTCAAGACCGTCAGACGCTTAGGTACGGAGATACGGGCATGGGTCGGTTTTCCCCATACAAAATACCCCATGGAAAACTGCAAAACCCCAAAACAGGTCGAAGGAGTGGTCGGATCGTTTCGTGGTGTTCTAGTGAAATGTTCCATTCGATAGGGCGCAACTTTTTGCTTAAGCTGTCCAAGACCGTCAGACCCTTACTTACGGAGATATAAGACACGTGCGTGGTTGCCCGTGCCGAGCTTCAGAAATGTTGCTCCAGAGACTAAGTCCCAGAAAACCTTCCGACCCCAAAAACTCCCAGAAGGAGTCGTCGGATCGTTTCGCGATGTTCTAGTGAAATGTTCAGCTCGACGGAATGCAACTTTTACCTAAAGGGGTCCAAGACCGTCAGACGCTTAGGTACGGAGATACGGGCATGGGTCGGTTTTCCCCATACAAAATACCCCATTAAAAACTGCAAAACCCCAAAACAGGTCGAAGGAGTGGTCGGATCGTTTCGTGGTGTTCTAGTGAAATGTTCCATTCGATAGGGCGCAACTTTTTGCTAAGGGTGTCCAAGACCGTCAGACCCTTACTTACGGAGATATAAGACACGTGCGTGGTTGCTCGTGCCGAGCTTCAGAAATGTTGCTCCAGAGACTAAGTCCCAGAAAACCTTCCGACCCCAAAAACTCCCAGAAGGAGTCGTCGGACCGTTTCGCGATGTTCTAGTGAAATGTTCAGCTCGACGGAATGCAACTTTTACCTCAAGGGGTCCAAGACCGTCAGACGCTTAGGTACGGAGATACGGGCATGGGTCGGTTTTCCCCATACAAAATACCCCATGGAAAACTGCAAAACCCAAAAACAGGTCGAAGGAGTGGTCGGATCGTTTCGTGGTGTTTTAGTGAAATGTTCCAATCGATAGGGCGCAACTTTTTGCTAAATGTGTCCAAGACCGTCAGACACTTACTTACGGAGATATAAGACACGTGCGTGGTTGCTCGTGCCGAGCTTCAGAAATGTTGCTCCAGAGACTAAGTCCCAGAAAACCTTCGGACCCCAAAAACTCCCAGAAGGAGTCGTCCGATCGTTTCGCGATGTTCTAGTGAAATGTTCAGCTCGACGAAATGCAACTTTTACCTAAAGGGGTCCAAGACCGTCAGACGCTTACTTACGGAGATACGGGCATGGGTCGGTTTTCCCCATACAAAATACCCCATGGAAAACTGCAAAACCCCAAAACAGGTCGAAGGAGTGGTCGGATCGTTTCGTGATGTTCTAGTGAAATGTTCCATTCGATAGGGCGCAACTTTTTGCTAAAGGTGTCCAAGACCGTCAGACCCTTACTTACGGAGATATAAGACACGTGCGTGGTTGCCCGTGCCGAGCTTCAGAAATGTTGCTCCAGAGACTAAGTCCCAGAAAACCTTCCGACCCCAAAAACTCCCAGAAGGAGTCGTCGGACCGTTTCGCGATGTTCTAGTGAAATGTTCAGCTCGACGGAATGCAACTTTTACCTAAAGGGGTCCAAGACCGTCAGACGCTTAGGTACGGAGATACGGGCATGGGTCGGTTTTCCCCATACAAAATACCCCATGGAAAACTGCAAAACCCCAAAACAGGTCGAAGGAGTGGTCGGATCGTTTCGTGGTGTTCTAGTGAAATGTTCCATTCGATAGGGCGCAACTTTTTGCTAAAGGTGTCCAAGACCGTCAGACACTTACTTACGGAGATATAAGACACGTGCGTGGTTGCTCGTGCCGAGCTTCAGAAATGTTGCTCCAGAGACTAAGTCCCAGAAAACCTTCCGACCCCAAAAACTCCCAGAAGGAGTCGTCGGATCGTTTCGCGATGTTCTAGTGAAATGTTCAGCTCGACGAAATGCAACTTTTACCTTAAGGGGTCCAAGACCGTCAGACGCTTAGGTACGGAGATACGGGCATGGGTCGGTTTTCCCCATACAAAATACCCCATTAAAAACTGCAAAACCCCAAAACAGGTCGAAGGAGTGGTCGGATCGTTTCGTGGTGTTCTAGTGAAATGTTCCATTCGATAGGGCGCAACTTTTTGCTAAAGGTGTCCAAGACCGTCAGACACTTACTTACGGAGATATAAGACACGTGCGTGGTTGCTCGTGCCGAGCTTCAGAAATGTTGCTCCAGAGACTAAGTCCGAGAAAACCTTCCGACCCCAAAAACTCCCAGAAGGAGTCGTCGGATCGTTTCGCGATGTTCTAGTGAAATGTTCAGCTCGACGGAATGCAACTTTTACCTCAAGGGGTCCAAGACCGTCAGACGCTTAGGTACGGAGATACGGGCATGGGTCGGTTTTCCCCATACAAAATACCCCATGGAAAACTGCAAAACCCCAAAACAGGTCGAAGGAGTGGTCGGATCGTTTCGTGGTGTTCTACTGACTTTTTAGGCTTAACGAGACACAACTTTCCGCAGAAGGGTGCAAAACTGTCAGACTCATAGTTTCGGAGATACAAGCATGGGTCATGTTTGCTCGTGCCGAGCTTCAGAATTTTCCATGGCCAAAAAGCCCTAGAATTTGACATTTCACTATTATAGGGAGGTATGGTTGTACTGAGTCGTCATAGAAAGTTTAGCCTCCTCATGTAAACTGACGATTCGATATCAGGGAGGTCGGGAGTTGTCGAAAAGAGACCCTAGGACCTAATACTAGACCCATGTAGTGGCAAGGTGTTTCGGCCCGTGGGTGACGGTTGTATGAAATTTGGGTGACGGCAACTACGACTGGTTCTGGTACCGGGAAGGTGTGTCTTGGGGTCCGGAGGCGTTTTAACGGTAGCTGGGTGGTCGGAACGGTGACCTAGGGTGCTTTTGGGTGGAATCACCTACCACCACCGATGGTCAACCAGAGGCTAGTGGTACATGGAAAACACCCTGGGAAGGTGTCCCAGGGCTCGGAGTAGTAGTAACAAGGGATGCCGCTGTCTCTAGGTCGCGGAACCACTGTGCTTGCCTGCAACACAGTCCTAGGGAGAGCGGCCGAAAGGTTCCGCACGGTGACTTGCACCCACCGGGAAAGGGGTCAAGTAGCCAAGAGGTGTCCAACCAAGGGTTAGTGGTACATGGAAAACAC
>NW_026525517.1:575000-582500 GCF_943737925.1 Anopheles nili | reverse complement strand
GGTCGCGCAAGGGTCGACATGGGTCGAGGTGGACTATCATGCGAAACCACTTTTTTCGGTCCCTACGGTGCCCCTAGATGATGAAAAGTACAATCCGAGGTTGATTACGAACACTTTTGTGCACCCCCTTCCGTAGAGCAAAATCCTGAAGGTCGGGGTTGCGCAAGGGTCGACCCCCTTCCGTAGAGCAAAATCCTGAAGGTCGGGGTTGCGCACAAGTAGACCCCCTTCCGTAGAGCAAAATCCTGAAGGTCGGGGTCGCGCAAGGGTCGACATGGGTCGAGGTGGACTATCATGCGAAACCACTTTTTTCGGTCCCTACGGTGCCCCTAGATGATGAAAAGTACAATCCGAGGTTGATTACGAACACTTTTGTGCACCCCCTTCCGTAGAGCAAAATCCTGAAGGTCGGGGTTGCGCAAGGGTCGACCCCCTTCCGTAGAGCAAAATCCTGAAGGTCGGGGTTGCGCACAAGTAGACCCCCTTCCGTAGAGCAAAATCCTGAAGGTCGGGGTCGCGCAAGGGTCGACATGGGTCGAGGTGGACTATCATGCGAAACCACTTTTTTCGGTCCCTACGGTGCCCCTAGATGATGAAAAGTACAATCCGAGGTTGATTACGAACACTTTTGTGCACCCCCTTCCGTAGAGCAAAATCCTGAAGGTCGGGGTTGCGCACAAGTCGACCCCCTTCCGTAGAGCAAAGTCCTGAAGGTCGGGGTCGCGCAAGGGTCGACATGGGTCGAGGTGGACTATCATGCGAAACCACTTTTTTCGGTCCCTACGGTGCCCCTAGATGATGAAAAGTACAATCCGAGGTTGATTACGAACACTTTTGTGCACCCCCTTCCGTAGAGCAAAATCCTGAAGGTCGGGGTTGCGCACAAGTCGACCCCCTTCCGTAGAGCAAAATCCTGAAGGTCGGGGTCGCGCAAGGGTCGACATGGGTCGAGGTGGACTATCATGCGAAACCACTTTTTTCGGTCCCTACGGTGCCCCTAGATGATGAAAAGTACAATCCGAGGTTGATTACGAACACTTTTGTGCACCCCCTTCCGTAGAGCAAAATCCTGAAGGTCGGGGTTGCGCACAAGTAGACCCCCTTCCGTAGAGCAAAATCCTGAAGGTCGGGGTCGCGCAAGGGTCGACATGGGTCGAGGTGGACTATCATGCGAAACCACTTTTTTCGGTCCCTACGGTGCCCCTAGATGATGAAAAGTACAATCCGAGGTTGATGACGAACACTTTTGTGCACCCCCTTCCGTAGAGCAAAATCCTGAAGGTCGGGGTTGCGCACAAGTAGACCCCCTTCCGTAGAGCAAAATCCTGAAGGTCGGGGTCGCGCAAGGGTCGACATGGGTCGAGGTGGACTATCATGCGAAACCACTTTTTTCGGTCCCTACGGTGCCCCTAGATGATGAAAAGTACAATCCGAGGTTGATTACGAACACTTTTGTGCACCCCCTTCCGTAGAGCAAAATCCTGAAGGTCGGGGTCGCGCAAGGGTCGACATGGGTCGAGGTGGACTATCATGCGAAACCACTTTTTTCGGTCCCTACGGTGCCCCTAGATGATGAAAAGTACAATCCGAGGTTGATTACGAACACTTTTGTGCACCCCCTTCCGTAGAGCAAAATCCTGAAGGTCGGGGTTGCGCACAAGTAGACCCCCTTCCGTAGAGCAAAATCCTGAAGGTCGGGGTCGCGCAAGGGTCGACATGGGTCGAGGTGGACTATCATGCGAAACCACTTTTTTCGGTCCCTACGGTGCCCCTAGATGATGAAAAGTACAATCCGAGGTTGATTACGAACACTTTTGTGCACCCCCTTCCGTAGAGCAAAATCCTGAAGGTCGGGTTCTCGGGGCGGTCGAGGCCCTCTGACGTGCACGAAAAACCGGTACCCACGCCGAGCTTCAGAATTTGGTCTCCAGAGACTAAGTCCCAACCGAAACTGGTAACCCACAAAAGTGTACCAAGGAGTGGTCGGATCGAGTTACAGTGTTCGAGAGTATTGACGAGGATGGGTATACGCAACTTTTTGCTAAAGGTGTCCAAGACCGTCAGACCCTTACTTACGGAGATATAAGACACGTGCGTGGTTGCCCGTGCCGAGCTTCAGAAATGTTGCTCCAGAGACTAAGTCCCAGAAAACCTTCCGACCCCAAAAACTCCCAGAAGGAGTCGTCGGATCGTTTCGCGATGTTCTAGTGAAATGTTCAGCTCGACGGAATGCAACTTTTACCTAAAGGGGTCTGTGTCCGTCAGACGCTTAGGTACGGAGATACGGGCATGGGTCGGTTTTCCCCATACAAAATACCCCATGGAAAACTGCAAAACCCCAAAACAGGTCGAAGGAGTAGTCGGATCGTTTCGTGGTGTTCTAGTGAAATGTTCCATTCGATAGGGCGCAACTTTTTGCTAAAGGTGTCCAAGACCGTCAGACCCTTACTTACGGAGATATAAGACACGTGCGTGGTTGCTCGTGCCGAGCTTCAGAAATGTTGCTCCAGAGACTAAGTCCCAGAAAACCTTCCGACCCCAAAAACTCCCAGAAGGAGTCGTCGGATCGTTTCGCGATGTTCTAGTGAAATGTTCAGCTCGACGGAATGCAACTTTTACCTAAAGGGGTCTGTGTCCGTCAGACGCTTAGGTACGGAGATACGGGCATGGGTCGGTTTTCCCCATACAAAATACCCCATGGAAAACTGCAAAACCCCAAAACAGGTCGAAGGAGTGGTCGGATCGTTTCGTGGTGTTCTAGTGAAATGTTCCATTCGATAGGGCGCAACTTTTTGCTAAAGGTGTCTAAGACCGTCAGACCCTTACTTACGGAGATATAAGACACGTGCGTGGCTGCTCGTGCCGAGCTTCAGAAATGTTGCTCCAGAGACTAAGTCCCAGAAAACCTTCCGACCCCAAAAACTCCCAGAAGGAGTCGTCGGATCGTTTCGCGATGTTCTAGTGAAATGTTCAGCTCGACGGAATGCAACTTTTACCTAAAGGGGTCCAAGACCGGCAGACGCTTAGGTACGGAGATACGGGCATGGGTCGGTTTTCCCCATACAAAATACCCCATGGAAAATTGCAAAACCCCAAAACAGGTCGAAGGAGTGGTCGGATCGTTTCGTGGTGTTCTAGTGAAATGTTCCATTCGATAGGGCGCAACTTTTTGCTAAAGGTGTCCAAGACCGTCAGACCCTTACTTACGGAGATATAAGACACGTGCGTGGTTGCTCGTGCCGAGCTTCAGAAATGTTGCTCCAGAGACTAAGTCCCAGAAAACCTTCCGACCCCAAAAACTCCCAGAAGGAGTCGTCGGATCGTTTCGCGATGTTCTAGTGAAATGTTCAGCTCGACGGAATGCAACTTTTACCTAAAGGGGTCCAAGACCGTCAGACGCTTAGGTACGGAGATACGGGCATGGGTCGGTTTTCCCCATACAAAATACCCCATGGAAAACTGCAAAACCCAAAAACAGGTCGAAGGAGTGGTCGGATCGTTTCGTGGTGTTCTAGTGAAATGTTTCATTCGATAGAGCGCAACTTTTTGCTAAAGGTGTCCAAGACCGTCAGACCCTTACTTACGGAGATATAAGACACGTGCGTGGTTGCTCGTGCCGAGCTTCAGAAATGTTGCTCCAGAGACTAAGTCCCAGAAAACCTTCCGACCCCAAAAACTCCCAGAAGGAGTCGTCGGATCGTTTCGCGATGTTCTAGTGAAATGTTCAGCTCGACGGAATGCAACTTTTACCTCAAGGGGTCCAAGACCGTCAGACGCTTAGGTACGGAGATACGGGCATGGGTCGGTTTTCCCCATACAAAATACCCCATGGAAAACTGCAAAACCCCAAAACAGGTCGAAGGAGTGGTCGGATCGTTTCGTGGTGTTCTAGTGAAATGTTCCATTCGATAGGGCGCAACTTTTTGCTAAAGGTGTCCAAGACCGTCAGACCCTTACTTACGGAGATATAAGACACGTGCGTGGTTGCTCGTGCCGAGCTTCAGAAATGTTGCTCCAGAGACTAAGTCCCAGAAAACCTTCCGACCCCAAAAACTCCCAGAAGGAGTCGTCGGATCGTTTCGCGATGTTCTAGTGAAATGTTCAGCTCGACGGAATGCAACTTTTACCTCAAGGGGTCCAAGACCGTCAGACGCTTAGGTACGGAGATACGGGCATGGGTCGGTTTTCCCCATACAAAATACCCCATGGAAAACTGCAAAACCCCAAAACAGGTCGAAGGAGTGGTCGGATCGTTTCGTGGTGTTCTAGTGAAATGTTCCATTCGATAGGGCGCAACTTTTTGCTAAAGGTGTCCAAGACCGTCAGACACTTACTTACGGAGATATAAGACACGTGCGTGGTTGCTCGTGCCGAGCTTCAGAAATGTTGCTCCAGAGACTAAGTCCCAGAAAACCTTCCGACCCCAAAAACTCCCAGAAGGAGTCGTCGGACCGTTTCGCGATGTTCTAGTGAAATGTTCAGCTCGACGGAATGCAACTTTTACCTCAAGGGGTCCAAGACCGTCAGACGCTTAGGTACGGAGATACGGGCATGGGTCGGTTTTCCCCATACAAAATACCCCATGGAAAACTGCAAAACCCAAAAACAGGTCGAAGGAGTGGTCGGATCGTTTCGTGGTGTTTTAGTGAAATGTTCCAATCGATAGGGCGCAACTTTTTGCTAAAGGTGTCCAAGACCGTCAGACACTTACTTACGGAGATATAAGACACGTGCGTGGTTGCTCGTGCCGAGCTTCAGAAATGTTGCTCCAGAGACTAAGTCCCAGAAAACCTTCGGACCCCAAAAACTCCCAGAAGGAGTCGTCCGATCGTTTCGCGATGTTCTAGTGAAATGTTCAGCTCGACGAAATGCAACTTTTACCTAAAGGGGTCCAAGACCGTCAGACCCTTAGTTACGGAGATACGGGCATGGGTCGGTTTTCCCCATACAAAATACCCCATGGAAAACTGCAAAACCCCAAAACAGGTCGAAGGAGTGGTCGGATCGTTTCGTGATGTTCTAGTGAAATGTTCCATTCGATAGGGCGCAACTTTTTGCTAAAGGTGTCCAAGACCGTCAGACCCTTACTTACGGAGATATAAGACACGTGCGTGGTTGCCCGTGCCGAGCTTCAGAAATGTTGCTCCAGAGACTAAGTCCCAGAAAACCTTCCGACCCCAAAAACTCCCAGAAGGAGTCGTCGGACCGTTTCGCGATGTTCTAGTGAAATGTTCAGCTCGACGGAATGCAACTTTTACCTAAAGGGGTCCAAGACCGTCAGACGCTTAGGTACGGAGATACGGGCATGGGTCGGTTTTCCCCATACAAAATACCCCATGGAAAACTGCAAAACCCCAAAACAGGTCGAAGGAGTGGTCGGATCGTTTCGTGGTGTTCTAGTGAAATGTTCCATTCGATAGGGCGCAACTTTTTGCTAAAGGTGTCCAAGACCGTCAGACACTTACTTACGGAGATATAAGACACGTGCGTGGTTGCTCGTGCCGAGCTTCAGAAATGTTGCTCCAGAGACTAAGTCCCAGAAAACCTTCCGACCCCAAAAACTCCCAGAAGGAGTCGTCGGATCGTTTCGCGATGTTCTAGTGAAATGTTCAGCTCGACGAAATGCAACTTTTACCTTAAGGGGTCCAAGACCGTCAGACGCTTAGGTACGGAGATACGGGCATGGGTCGGTTTTCCCCATACAAAATACCCCATTAAAAACTGCAAAACCCCAAAACAGGTCGAAGGAGTGGTCGGATCGTTTCGTGGTGTTCTAGTGAAATGTTCCATTCGATAGGGCGCAACTTTTTGCTAAAGGTGTCCAAGACCGTCAGACACTTACTTACGGAGATATAAGACACGTGCGTGGTTGCTCGTGCCGAGCTTCAGAAATGTTGCTCCAGAGACTAAGTCCGAGAAAACCTTCCGACCCCAAAAACTCCCAGAAGGAGTCGTCGGATCGTTTCGCGATGTTCTAGTGAAATGTTCAGCTCGACGGAATGCAACTTTTACCTCAAGGGGTCCAAGACCGTCAGACGCTTAGGTACGGAGATACGGGCATGGGTCGGTTTTCCCCATACAAAATACCCCATGGAAAACTGCAAAACCCCAAAACAGGTCGAAGGAGTGGTCGGATCGTTTCGTGGTGTTCTACTGACTTTTTAGGCTTAACGAGACACAACTTTCCGCAGAAGGGTGCAAAACTGTCAGACTCATAGTTTCGGAGATACAAGCATGGGTCATGTTTGCTCGTGCCGAGCTTCAGAATTTTCCATGGCCAAAAAGCCCTAGAATTTGACATTTCACTATTATAGGGAGGTATGGTTGTACTGAGTCGTCATAGAAAGTTTAGCCTCCTCATGTAAACTGACGATTCGATATCAGGGAGGTCGGGAGTTGTCGAAAAGAGACCCTAGGACCTAATACTAGACCCATGTAGTGGCAAGGTGTTTCGGCCCGTGGGTGACGGTTGTATGAAATTTGGGTGACGGCAACTACGACTGGTTCTGGTACCGGGAAGGTGTGTCTTGGGGTCCGGAGGCGTTTTAACGGTAGCTGGGTGGTCGGAACGGTGACCTAGGGTGCTTTTGGGTGGAATCACCTACCACCACCGATGGTCAACCAGAGGCTAGTGGTACATGGAAAACACCCTGGGAAGGTGTCCCAGGGCTCGGAGTAGTAGTAACAAGGGATGCCGCTGTCTCTAGGTCGCGGAACCACTGTGCTTGCCTGCAACACAGTCCTAGGGAGAGCGGCCGAAAGGTTCCGCACGGTGACTTGCACCCACCGGGAAAGGGGTCAAGTAGCCAAGAGGTGTCCAACCAAGGGTTAGTGGTACATGGAAAACACCCTGGGAAGGTGTCCCAGGGCTCGGAGTAGAGTGACTTGCACCAACCGGGAAAGGGGTCAAGTAGCCAAGAGGTGTCCAACCAAGGGTTAGTGGTACATGGAAAACACCCTAGGAAGGTGTCCCAGGGCTCGGAGTAGAGTGACTTGCACCCACCGGGAAAGGGGTCAAGTAGCCAAGAGGTGTCAGAACTCGTAGATCTTGAGGAGACGGTGCTTAGCACCGGCACGTTGTTACTTCTTGAGTGTTGTACGGCCATCCAACCTGGGTGGGAAGTACCGCGGTACCGGGTATACCCCGATCTCGCATCAAACGGTGAAACGAACAATACTAGTTGAGCTCGGCGTAATGTAGAGATGAGCGATGAACCAAACACGGAGAGTGCATAGGACCCGGAACGGTTAAAGGTTCCGCCGGTTCATGAGGAGGCGAAGCTAAGATGAGTCGGGAACAAACAAGGGGCCCGCCAGAGTGTCAGCTGGCGCGCTTCCGAGAGCTCCGCACGAGGTGCACGTGTGGAGCCGGGTGCCTGCGTCCAAGGAGAGAAGGGCGCAAGCAGCTAGGAGGCGGATCGGATCATGCCATCGAGAGTGCGAGTTGGCACAACGAGGTGACGTTGGTGCCTTCAACCGGGTGTTTACGGGCATAGAATC
>NW_026525517.1:550000-565000 GCF_943737925.1 Anopheles nili | reverse complement strand
GCAAAATCCTGAAGGTCGGGGTTGCGCACAAGTCGACCCCCTTCCGTAGAGCAAAGTCCTGAAGGTCGGGGTCGCGCAAGGGTCGACATGGGTCGAGGTGGACTATCATGCGAAACCACTTTTTTCGGTCCCTACGGTGCCCCTAGATGATGAAAAGTACAATCCGAGGTTGATTACGAACACTTTTGTGCACCCCCTTCCGTAGAGCAAAATCCTGAAGGTCGGGGTTGCGCACAAGTCGACCCCCTTCCGTAGAGCAAAATCCTGAAGGTCGGGGTCGCGCAAGGGTCGACATGGGTCGAGGTGGACTATCATGCGAAACCACTTTTTTCGGTCCCTACGGTGCCCCTAGATGATGAAAAGTACAATCCGAGGTTGATTACGAACACTTTTGTGCACCCCCTTCCGTAGAGCAAAATCCTGAAGGTCGGGGTTGCGCACAAGTAGACCCCCTTCCGTAGAGCAAAATCCTGAAGGTCGGGGTCGCGCAAGGGTCGACATGGGTCGAGGTGGACTATCATGCGAAACCACTTTTTTCGGTCCCTACGGTGCCCCTAGATGATGAAAAGTACAATCCGAGGTTGATGACGAACACTTTTGTGCACCCCCTTCCGTAGAGCAAAATCCTGAAGGTCGGGGTTGCGCACAAGTAGACCCCCTTCCGTAGAGCAAAATCCTGAAGGTCGGGGTCGCGCAAGGGTCGACATGGGTCGAGGTGGACTATCATGCGAAACCACTTTTTTCGGTCCCTACGGTGCCCCTAGATGATGAAAAGTACAATCCGAGGTTGATTACGAACACTTTTGTGCACCCCCTTCCGTAGAGCAAAATCCTGAAGGTCGGGGTCGCGCAAGGGTCGACATGGGTCGAGGTGGACTATCATGCGAAACCACTTTTTTCGGTCCCTACGGTGCCCCTAGATGATGAAAAGTACAATCCGAGGTTGATTACGAACACTTTTGTGCACCCCCTTCCGTAGAGCAAAATCCTGAAGGTCGGGGTTGCGCACAAGTAGACCCCCTTCCGTAGAGCAAAATCCTGAAGGTCGGGGTCGCGCAAGGGTCGACATGGGTCGAGGTGGACTATCATGCGAAACCACTTTTTTCGGTCCCTACGGTGCCCCTAGATGATGAAAAGTACAATCCGAGGTTGATTACGAACACTTTTGTGCACCCCCTTCCGTAGAGCAAAATCCTGAAGGTCGGGTTCTCGGGGCGGTCGAGGCCCTCTGACGTGCACGAAAAACCGGTACCCACGCCGAGCTTCAGAATTTGGTCTCCAGAGACTAAGTCCCAACCGAAACTGGTAACCCACAAAAGTGTACCAAGGAGTGGTCGGATCGAGTTACAGTGTTCGAGAGTATTGACGAGGATGGGTATACGCAACTTTTTGCTAAAGGTGTCCAAGACCGTCAGACCCTTACTTACGGAGATATAAGACACGTGCGTGGTTGCCCGTGCCGAGCTTCAGAAATGTTGCTCCAGAGACTAAGTCCCAGAAAACCTTCCGACCCCAAAAACTCCCAGAAGGAGTCGTCGGATCGTTTCGCGATGTTCTAGTGAAATGTTCAGCTCGACGGAATGCAACTTTTACCTAAAGGGGTCTGTGTCCGTCAGACGCTTAGGTACGGAGATACGGGCATGGGTCGGTTTTCCCCATACAAAATACCCCATGGAAAACTGCAAAACCCCAAAACAGGTCGAAGGAGTAGTCGGATCGTTTCGTGGTGTTCTAGTGAAATGTTCCATTCGATAGGGCGCAACTTTTTGCTAAAGGTGTCCAAGACCGTCAGACCCTTACTTACGGAGATATAAGACACGTGCGTGGTTGCTCGTGCCGAGCTTCAGAAATGTTGCTCCAGAGACTAAGTCCCAGAAAACCTTCCGACCCCAAAAACTCCCAGAAGGAGTCGTCGGATCGTTTCGCGATGTTCTAGTGAAATGTTCAGCTCGACGGAATGCAACTTTTACCTAAAGGGGTCTGTGTCCGTCAGACGCTTAGGTACGGAGATACGGGCATGGGTCGGTTTTCCCCATACAAAATACCCCATGGAAAACTGCAAAACCCCAAAACAGGTCGAAGGAGTGGTCGGATCGTTTCGTGGTGTTCTAGTGAAATGTTCCATTCGATAGGGCGCAACTTTTTGCTAAAGGTGTCTAAGACCGTCAGACCCTTACTTACGGAGATATAAGACACGTGCGTGGCTGCTCGTGCCGAGCTTCAGAAATGTTGCTCCAGAGACTAAGTCCCAGAAAACCTTCCGACCCCAAAAACTCCCAGAAGGAGTCGTCGGATCGTTTCGCGATGTTCTAGTGAAATGTTCAGCTCGACGGAATGCAACTTTTACCTAAAGGGGTCCAAGACCGGCAGACGCTTAGGTACGGAGATACGGGCATGGGTCGGTTTTCCCCATACAAAATACCCCATGGAAAATTGCAAAACCCCAAAACAGGTCGAAGGAGTGGTCGGATCGTTTCGTGGTGTTCTAGTGAAATGTTCCATTCGATAGGGCGCAACTTTTTGCTAAAGGTGTCCAAGACCGTCAGACCCTTACTTACGGAGATATAAGACACGTGCGTGGTTGCTCGTGCCGAGCTTCAGAAATGTTGCTCCAGAGACTAAGTCCCAGAAAACCTTCCGACCCCAAAAACTCCCAGAAGGAGTCGTCGGATCGTTTCGCGATGTTCTAGTGAAATGTTCAGCTCGACGGAATGCAACTTTTACCTAAAGGGGTCCAAGACCGTCAGACGCTTAGGTACGGAGATACGGGCATGGGTCGGTTTTCCCCATACAAAATACCCCATGGAAAACTGCAAAACCCAAAAACAGGTCGAAGGAGTGGTCGGATCGTTTCGTGGTGTTCTAGTGAAATGTTTCATTCGATAGAGCGCAACTTTTTGCTAAAGGTGTCCAAGACCGTCAGACCCTTACTTACGGAGATATAAGACACGTGCGTGGTTGCTCGTGCCGAGCTTCAGAAATGTTGCTCCAGAGACTAAGTCCCAGAAAACCTTCCGACCCCAAAAACTCCCAGAAGGAGTCGTCGGATCGTTTCGCGATGTTCTAGTGAAATGTTCAGCTCGACGGAATGCAACTTTTACCTCAAGGGGTCCAAGACCGTCAGACGCTTAGGTACGGAGATACGGGCATGGGTCGGTTTTCCCCATACAAAATACCCCATGGAAAACTGCAAAACCCCAAAACAGGTCGAAGGAGTGGTCGGATCGTTTCGTGGTGTTCTAGTGAAATGTTCCATTCGATAGGGCGCAACTTTTTGCTAAAGGTGTCCAAGACCGTCAGACCCTTACTTACGGAGATATAAGACACGTGCGTGGTTGCTCGTGCCGAGCTTCAGAAATGTTGCTCCAGAGACTAAGTCCCAGAAAACCTTCCGACCCCAAAAACTCCCAGAAGGAGTCGTCGGATCGTTTCGCGATGTTCTAGTGAAATGTTCAGCTCGACGGAATGCAACTTTTACCTCAAGGGGTCCAAGACCGTCAGACGCTTAGGTACGGAGATACGGGCATGGGTCGGTTTTCCCCATACAAAATACCCCATGGAAAACTGCAAAACCCCAAAACAGGTCGAAGGAGTGGTCGGATCGTTTCGTGGTGTTCTAGTGAAATGTTCCATTCGATAGGGCGCAACTTTTTGCTAAAGGTGTCCAAGACCGTCAGACACTTACTTACGGAGATATAAGACACGTGCGTGGTTGCTCGTGCCGAGCTTCAGAAATGTTGCTCCAGAGACTAAGTCCCAGAAAACCTTCCGACCCCAAAAACTCCCAGAAGGAGGCGTCGGATCGTTTCGCGATGTTCTAGTGAAATGTTCAGCTCGACGGAATGCAACTTTTACTTAAAGGGGTCCAAGACCGTCAGACGCTTAGGTACGGAGGTACGGGCATGGGTCGGTTTTCCCCATACAAAATACCCCATGGAAAACTGCAAAACCCCAAAACAGGTCGAAGGAGTGGTCGGATCGTTTCGTGGTGTTCTAGTGAAATGTTCCATTCGATAGGGCGCAACTTTTTGCTAAAGGTGTCCAAGACCGTCAGACACTTACTTACGGAGATATAAGACACGTGCGTGGTTGCTCGTGCCGAGCTTCAGAAATGTTGCTCCAGAGACTAAGTCCCAGAAAACCTTCCGACCCCAAAAACTCCCAGAAGGAGGCGTCGGATCGTTTCGCGATGTTCTAGTGAAATGTTCAGCTCGACGGAATGCAACTTTTACTTAAAGGGGTCCAAGACCGTCAGACGCTTAGGTACGGAGGTACGGGCATGGGTCGGTTTTCCCCATACAAAATACCCCATGGAAAACTGCAAAACCCCAAAACAGGTCGAAGGAGTGGTCGGATCGTTTCGTGGTGTTCTAGTGAAATGTTCCATTCGATAGGGCGCAACTTTTTGCTAAAGGTGTCCAAGACCGTCAGACCCTTACTTACGGAGATATAAGACACGTGCGTGGTTGCTCGTGCCGAGCTTCAGAAATGTTGCTCCAGAGACTAAGTCCCAGAAAACCTTCCGACCCCAAAAACTCCCAGAAGGAGGCGTCGGATCGTTTCGCGATGTTCTAGTGAAATGTTCAGCTCGACGGAATGCAACTTTTACCTAAAGGGGTCCAAGACCGTCAGACGCTTAGGTACGGAGATACGGGCATGGGTCGGTTTTCCCCATACAAAATACCCCATGGAAAACTGCAAAACCCCAAAACAGGTCGAAGGAGTGGTCGGATCGTTTCGTGGTGTTCTAGTGAAATGTTCCATTCGATAGGGCGCAACTTTTTGCTTAAGCTGTCCAAGACCGTCAGACCCTTACTTACGGAGATATAAGACACGTGCGTGGTTGCCCGTGCCGAGCTTCAGAAATGTTGCTCCAGAGACTAAGTCCCAGAAAACCTTCCGACCCCAAAAACTCCCAGAAGGAGGCGTCGGATCGTTTCGCGATGTTCTAGTGAAATGTTCAGCTCGACGGAATGCAACTTTTACTTAAAGGGGTCCAAGACCGTCAGACGCTTAGGTACGGAGGTACGGGCATGGGTCGGTTTTCCCCATACAAAATACCCCATGGAAAACTGCAAAACCCCAAAACAGGTCGAAGGAGTGGTCGGATCGTTTCGTGGTGTTCTAGTGAAATGTTCCATTCGATAGGGCGCAACTTTTTGCTAAAGGTGTCCAAGACCGTCAGACCCTTACTTACGGAGATATAAGACACGTGCGTGGTTGCTCGTGCCGAGCTTCAGAAATGTTGCTCCAGAGACTAAGTCCCAGAAAACCTTCCGACCCCAAAAACTCCCAGAAGGAGGCGTCGGATCGTTTCGCGATGTTCTAGTGAAATGTTCAGCTCGACGAAATGCAACTTTTACCTGAAGGGGTTCAAGACCGTCAGACGCTTAGGTACGGAGATACGGGCATGGGTCGGTTTTCCCCATACAAAATACCCCATGGAAAACTGCAAAACCCCAAAACAGGTCGAAGGAGTGGTCGGATCGTTTCGTGGTGTTCTAGTGAAATGTTCCATTCGATAGGGCGCAACTTTTTGCTTAAGCTGTCCAAGACCGTCAGACCCTTACTTACGGAGATATAAGACACGTGCGTGGTTGCCCGTGCCGAGCTTCAGAAATGTTGCTCCAGAGACTAAGTCCCAGAAAACCTTCCGACCCCAAAAACTCCCAGAAGGAGTCGTCGGATCGTTTCGCGATGTTCTAGTGAAATGTTCAGCTCGACGTAATGCAACTTTTACCTAAAGGGGTCTGTGTCCGTCAGACGCTTAGGTACGGAGATACGGGCATGGGTCGGTTTTCCCCATACAAAATACCCCATGGAAAACTGCAAAACCCCAAAACAGGTCGAAGGAGTAGTCGGATCGTTTCGTGGTGTTCTAGTGAAATGTTCCATTCGATAGGGCGCAACTTTTTGCTAAAGGTGTCCAAGACCGTCAGACCCTTACTTACGGAGATATAAGACACGTGCGTGGTTGCTCGTGCCGAGCTTCAGAAATGTTGCTCCAGAGACTAAGTCCCAGAAAACCTTCCGACCCCAAAAACTCCCAGAAGGAGTCGTCGGATCGTTTCGCGATGTTCTAGTGAAATGTTCAGCTCGACGGAATGCAACTTTTACCTAAAGGGGTCTGTGTCCGACAGACGCTTAGGTACGGAGATACGGGCATGGGTCGGTTTTCCCCATACAAAATACCCCATGGAAAACTGCAAAACCCCAAAACAGGTCGAAGGAGTGGTCGGATCGTTTCGTGGTGTTCTAGTGAAATGTTCCATTCGATAGGGCGCAACTTTTTGCTAAAGGTGTCTAAGACCGTCAGACCCTTACTTACGGAGATATAAGACACGTGCGTGGCTGCTCGTGCCGAGCTTCAGAAATGTTGCTCCAGAGACTAAGTCCCAGAAAACCTTCCGACCCCAAAAACTCCCAGAAGGAGTCGTCGGATCGTTTCGCGATGTTCTAGTGAAATGTTCAGCTCGACGGAATGCAACTTTTACCTAAAGGGGTCCAAGACCGGCAGACGCTTAGGTACGGAGATACGGGCATGGGTCGGTTTTCCCCATACAAAATACCCCATGGAAAATTGCAAAACCCCAAAACAGGTCGAAGGAGTGGTCGGATCGTTTCGTGGTGTTCTAGTGAAATGTTCCATTCGATAGGGCGCAACTTTTTGCTAAAGGTGTCCAAGACCGTCAGACCCTTACTTACGGAGATATAAGACACGTGCGTGGTTGCTCGTGCCGAGCTTCAGAAATGTTGCTCCAGAGACTAAGTCCCAGAAAACCTTCCGACCCCAAAAACTCCCAGAAGGAGTCGTCGGATCGTTTCGCGATGTTCTAGTGAAATGTTCAGCTCGACGGAATGCAACTTTTACCTAAAGGGGTCCAAGACCGTCAGACGCTTAGGTACGGAGATACGGGCATGGGTCGGTTTTCCCCATACAAAATACCCCATGGAAAACTGCAAAACCCAAAAACAGGTCGAAGGAGTGGTCGGATCGTTTCGTGGTGTTCTAGTGAAATGTTTCATTCGATAGAGCGCAACTTTTTGCTAAAGGTGTCCAAGACCGTCAGACCCTTACTTACGGAGATATAAGACACGTGCGTGGTTGCTCGTGCCGAGCTTCAGAAATGTTGCTCCAGAGACTAAGTCCCAGAAAACCTTCCGACCCCAAAAACTCCCAGAAGGAGTCGTCGGATCGTTTCGCGATGTTCTAGTGAAATGTTCAGCTCGACGGAATGCAACTTTTACCTCAAGGGGTCCAAGACCGTCAGACGCTTAGGTACGGAGATACGGGCATGGGTCGGTTTTCCCCATACAAAATACCCCATGGAAAACTGCAAAACCCCAAAACAGGTCGAAGGAGTGGTCGGATCGTTTCGTGGTGTTCTAGTGAAATGTTCCATTCGATAGGGCGCAACTTTTTGCTAAAGGTGTCCAAGACCGTCAGACCCTTACTTACGGAGATATAAGACACGTGCGTGGTTGCTCGTGCCGAGCTTCAGAAATGTTGCTCCAGAGACTAAGTCCCAGAAAACCTTCCGACCCCAAAAACTCCCAGAAGGAGTCGTCGGATCGTTTCGCGATGTTCTAGTGAAATGTTCAGCTCGACGGAATGCAACTTTTACCTCAAGGGGTCCAAGACCGTCAGACGCTTAGGTACGGAGATACGGGCATGGGTCGGTTTTCCCCATACAAAATACCCCATGGAAAACTGCAAAACCCCAAAACAGGTCGAAGGAGTGGTCGGATCGTTTCGTGGTGTTCTAGTGAAATGTTCCATTCGATAGGGCGCAACTTTTTGCTAAAGGTGTCCAAGACCGTCAGACACTTACTTACGGAGATATAAGACACGTGCGTGGTTGCTCGTGCCGAGCTTCAGAAATGTTGCTCCAGAGACTAAGTCCCAGAAAACCTTCCGACCCCAAAAACTCCCAGAAGGAGGCGTCGGATCGTTTCGCGATGTTCTAGTGAAATGTTCAGCTCGACGGAATGCAACTTTTACTTAAAGGGGTCCAAGACCGTCAGACGCTTAGGTACGGAGGTACGGGCATGGGTCGGTTTTCCCCATACAAAATACCCCATGGAAAACTGCAAAACCCCAAAACAGGTCGAAGGAGTGGTCGGATCGTTTCGTGGTGTTCTAGTGAAATGTTCCATTCGATAGGGCGCAACTTTTTGCTAAAGGTGTCCAAGACCGTCAGACACTTACTTACGGAGATATAAGACACGTGCGTGGTTGCTCGTGCCGAGCTTCAGAAATGTTGCTCCAGAGACTAAGTCCCAGAAAACCTTCCGACCCCAAAAACTCCCAGAAGGAGGCGTCGGATCGTTTCGCGATGTTCTAGTGAAATGTTCAGCTCGACGGAATGCAACTTTTACTTAAAGGGGTCCAAGACCGTCAGACGCTTAGGTACGGAGGTACGGGCATGGGTCGGTTTTCCCCATACAAAATACCCCATGGAAAACTGCAAAACCCCAAAACAGGTCGAAGGAGTGGTCGGATCGTTTCGTGGTGTTCTAGTGAAATGTTCCATTCGATAGGGCGCAACTTTTTGCTAAAGGTGTCCAAGACCGTCAGACCCTTACTTACGGAGATATAAGACACGTGCGTGGTTGCTCGTGCCGAGCTTCAGAAATGTTGCTCCAGAGACTAAGTCCCAGAAAACCTTCCGACCCCAAAAACTCCCAGAAGGAGGCGTCGGATCGTTTCGCGATGTTCTAGTGAAATGTTCAGCTCGACGGAATGCAACTTTTACCTAAAGGGGTCCAAGACCGTCAGACGCTTAGGTACGGAGATACGGGCATGGGTCGGTTTTCCCCATACAAAATACCCCATGGAAAACTGCAAAACCCCAAAACAGGTCGAAGGAGTGGTCGGATCGTTTCGTGGTGTTCTAGTGAAATGTTCCATTCGATAGGGCGCAACTTTTTGCTTAAGCTGTCCAAGACCGTCAGACCCTTACTTACGGAGATATAAGACACGTGCGTGGTTGCCCGTGCCGAGCTTCAGAAATGTTGCTCCAGAGACTAAGTCCCAGAAAACCTTCCGACCCCAAAAACTCCCAGAAGGAGGCGTCGGATCGTTTCGCGATGTTCTAGTGAAATGTTCAGCTCGACGGAATGCAACTTTTACTTAAAGGGGTCCAAGACCGTCAGACGCTTAGGTACGGAGGTACGGGCATGGGTCGGTTTTCCCCATACAAAATACCCCATGGAAAACTGCAAAACCCCAAAACAGGTCGAAGGAGTGGTCGGATCGTTTCGTGGTGTTCTAGTGAAATGTTCCATTCGATAGGGCGCAACTTTTTGCTAAAGGTGTCCAAGACCGTCAGACCCTTACTTACGGAGATATAAGACACGTGCGTGGTTGCTCGTGCCGAGCTTCAGAAATGTTGCTCCAGAGACTAAGTCCCAGAAAACCTTCCGACCCCAAAAACTCCCAGAAGGAGGCGTCGGATCGTTTCGCGATGTTCTAGTGAAATGTTCAGCTCGACGAAATGCAACTTTTACCTGAAGGGGTTCAAGACCGTCAGACGCTTAGGTACGGAGATACGGGCATGGGTCGGTTTTCCCCATACAAAATACCCCATGGAAAACTGCAAAACCCCAAAACAGGTCGAAGGAGTGGTCGGATCGTTTCGTGGTGTTCTAGTGAAATGTTCCATTCGATAGGGCGCAACTTTTTGCTTAAGCTGTCCAAGACCGTCAGACCCTTACTTACGGAGATATAAGACACGTGCGTGGTTGCCCGTGCCGAGCTTCAGAAATGTTGCTCCAGAGACTAAGTCCCAGAAAACCTTCCGACCCCAAAAACTCCCAGAAGGAGTCGTCGGATCGTTTCGCGATGTTCTAGTGAAATGTTCAGCTCGACGGAATGCAACTTTTACCTAAAGGGGTCCAAGACCGTCAGACGCTTAGGTACGGAGATACGGGCATGGGTCGGTTTTCCCCATACAAAATACCCCATTAAAAACTGCAAAACCCCAAAACAGGTCGAAGGAGTGGTCGGATCGTTTCGTGGTGTTCTAGTGAAATGTTCCATTCGATAGGGCGCAACTTTTTGCTAAGGGTGTCCAAGACCGTCAGACCCTTACTTACGGAGATATAAGACACGTGCGTGGTTGCTCGTGCCGAGCTTCAGAAATGTTGCTCCAGAGACTAAGTCCCAGAAAACCTTCCGACCCCAAAAACTCCCAGAAGGAGTCGTCGGACCGTTTCGCGATGTTCTAGTGAAATGTTCAGCTCGACGGAATGCAACTTTTACCTCAAGGGGTCCAAGACCGTCAGACGCTTAGGTACGGAGATACGGGCATGGGTCGGTTTTCCCCATACAAAATACCCCATGGAAAACTGCAAAACCCAAAAACAGGTCGAAGGAGTGGTCGGATCGTTTCGTGGTGTTTTAGTGAAATGTTCCAATCGATAGGGCGCAACTTTTTGCTAAATGTGTCCAAGACCGTCAGACACTTACTTACGGAGATATAAGACACGTGCGTGGTTGCTCGTGCCGAGCTTCAGAAATGTTGCTCCAGAGACTAAGTCCCAGAAAACCTTCCGACCCCAAAAACTCCCAGAAGGAGTCGTCGGATCGTTTCGCGATGTTCTAGTGAAATGTTCAGCTCGACGGAATGCAACTTTTACCTCAAGGGGTCCAAGACCGTCAGACGCTTAGGTACGGAGATACGGGCATGGGTCGGTTTTCCCCATACAAAATACCCCATGGAAAACTGCAAAACCCCAAAACAGGTCGAAGGAGTGGTCGGATCGTTTCGTGGTGTTCTAGTGAAATGTTCCATTCGATAGGGCGCAACTTTTTGCTAAAGGTGTCCAAGACCGTCAGACACTTACTTACGGAGATATAAGACACGTGCGTGGTTGCTCGTGCCGAGCTTCAGAAATGTTGCTCCAGAGACTAAGTCCCAGAAAACCTTCCGACCCCAAAAACTCCCAGAAGGAGGCGTCGGATCGTTTCGCGATGTTCTAGTGAAATGTTCAGCTCGACGGAATGCAACTTTTACTTAAAGGGGTCCAAGACCGTCAGACGCTTAGGTACGGAGGTACGGGCATGGGTCGGTTTTCCCCATACAAAATACCCCATGGAAAACTGCAAAACCCCAAAACAGGTCGAAGGAGTGGTCGGATCGTTTCGTGGTGTTCTAGTGAAATGTTCCATTCGATAGGGCGCAACTTTTTGCTAAAGGTGTCCAAGACCGTCAGACACTTACTTACGGAGATATAAGACACGTGCGTGGTTGCTCGTGCCGAGCTTCAGAAATGTTGCTCCAGAGACTAAGTCCCAGAAAACCTTCCGACCCCAAAAACTCCCAGAAGGAGGCGTCGGATCGTTTCGCGATGTTCTAGTGAAATGTTCAGCTCGACGGAATGCAACTTTTACTTAAAGGGGTCCAAGACCGTCAGACGCTTAGGTACGGAGGTACGGGCATGGGTCGGTTTTCCCCATACAAAATACCCCATGGAAAACTGCAAAACCCCAAAACAGGTCGAAGGAGTGGTCGGATCGTTTCGTGGTGTTCTAGTGAAATGTTCCATTCGATAGGGCGCAACTTTTTGCTAAAGGTGTCCAAGACCGTCAGACCCTTACTTACGGAGATATAAGACACGTGCGTGGTTGCTCGTGCCGAGCTTCAGAAATGTTGCTCCAGAGACTAAGTCCCAGAAAACCTTCCGACCCCAAAAACTCCCAGAAGGAGGCGTCGGATCGTTTCGCGATGTTCTAGTGAAATGTTCAGCTCGACGGAATGCAACTTTTACCTAAAGGGGTCCAAGACCGTCAGACGCTTAGGTACGGAGATACGGGCATGGGTCGGTTTTCCCCATACAAAATACCCCATGGAAAACTGCAAAACCCCAAAACAGGTCGAAGGAGTGGTCGGATCGTTTCGTGGTGTTCTAGTGAAATGTTCCATTCGATAGGGCGCAACTTTTTGCTTAAGCTGTCCAAGACCGTCAGACCCTTACTTACGGAGATATAAGACACGTGCGTGGTTGCCCGTGCCGAGCTTCAGAAATGTTGCTCCAGAGACTAAGTCCCAGAAAACCTTCCGACCCCAAAAACTCCCAGAAGGAGGCGTCGGATCGTTTCGCGATGTTCTAGTGAAATGTTCAGCTCGACGGAATGCAACTTTTACTTAAAGGGGTCCAAGACCGTCAGACGCTTAGGTACGGAGGTACGGGCATGGGTCGGTTTTCCCCATACAAAATACCCCATGGAAAACTGCAAAACCCCAAAACAGGTCGAAGGAGTGGTCGGATCGTTTCGTGGTGTTCTAGTGAAATGTTCCATTCGATAGGGCGCAACTTTTTGCTAAAGGTGTCCAAGACCGTCAGACCCTTACTTACGGAGATATAAGACACGTGCGTGGTTGCTCGTGCCGAGCTTCAGAAATGTTGCTCCAGAGACTAAGTCCCAGAAAACCTTCCGACCCCAAAAACTCCCAGAAGGAGGCGTCGGATCGTTTCGCGATGTTCTAGTGAAATGTTCAGCTCGACGAAATGCAACTTTTACCTGAAGGGGTTCAAGACCGTCAGACGCTTAGGTACGGAGATACGGGCATGGGTCGGTTTTCCCCATACAAAATACCCCATGGAAAACTGCAAAACCCCAAAACAGGTCGAAGGAGTGGTCGGATCGTTTCGTGGTGTTCTAGTGAAATGTTCCATTCGATAGGGCGCAACTTTTTGCTTAAGCTGTCCAAGACCGTCAGACCCTTACTTACGGAGATATAAGACACGTGCGTGGTTGCCCGTGCCGAGCTTCAGAAATGTTGCTCCAGAGACTAAGTCCCAGAAAACCTTCCGACCCCAAAAACTCCCAGAAGGAGTCGTCGGATCGTGTCGCGATGTTCTAGTGAAATGTTCAGCTCGACGGAATGCAACTTTTACCTAAAGGGGTCCAAGACCGTCAGACGCTTAGGTACGGAGATACGGGCATGGGTCGGTTTTCCCCATACAAAATACCCCATTAAAAACTGCAAAACCCCAAAACAGGTCGAAGGAGTGGTCGGATCGTTTCGTGGTGTTCTAGTGAAATGTTCCATTCGATAGGGCGCAACTTTTTGCTAAGGGTGTCCAAGACCGTCAGACCCTTACTTACGGAGATATAAGACACGTGCGTGGTTGCTCGTGCCGAGCTTCAGAAATGTTGCTCCAGAGACTAAGTCCCAGAAAACCTTCCGACCCCAAAAACTCCCAGAAGGAGTCGTCGGACCGTTTCGCGATGTTCTAGTGAAATGTTCAGCTCGACGGAATGCAACTTTTACCTCAAGGGGTCCAAGACCGTCAGACGCTTAGGTACGGAGATACGGGCATGGGTCGGTTTTCCCCATACAAAATACCCCATGGAAAACTGCAAAACCCAAAAACAGGTCGAAGGAGTGGTCGGATCGTTTCGTGGTGTTTTAGTGAAATGTTCCAATCGATAGGGCGCAACTTTTTGCTAAATGTGTCCAAGACCGTCAGACACTTACTTACGGAGATATAAGACACGTGCGTGGTTGCTCGTGCCGAGCTTCAGAAATGTTGCTCCAGAGACTAAGTCCCAGAAAACCTTCGGACCCCAAAAACTCCCAGAAGGAGTCGTCCGATCGTTTCGCGATGTTCTAGTGAAATGTTCAGCTCGACGAAATGCAACTTTTACCTAAAGGGGTCCAAGACCGTCAGACCCTTACTTACGGAGATACGGGCATGGGTCGGTTTTCCCCATACAAAATACCCCATGGAAAACTGCAAAACCCCAAAACAGGTCGAAGGAGTGGTCGGATCGTTTCGTGATGTTCTAGTGAAATGTTCCATTCGATAGGGCGCAACTTTTTGCTAAAGGTGTCCAAGACCGTCAGACCCTTACTTACGGAGATATAAGACACGTGCGTGGTTGCCCGTGCCGAGCTTCAGAAATGTTGCTCCAGAGACTAAGTCCCAGAAAACCTTCCGACCCCAAAAACTCCCAGAAGGAGTCGTCGGACCGTTTCGCGATGTTCTAGTGAAATGTTCAGCTCGACGGAATGCAACTTTTACCTAAAGGGGTCCAAGACCGTCAGACGCTTAGGTACGGAGATACGGGCATGGGTCGGTTTTCCCCATACAAAATACCCCATGGAAAACTGCAAAACCCCAAAACAGGTCGAAGGAGTGGTCGGATCGTTTCGTGGTGTTCTAGTGAAATGTTCCATTCGATAGGGCGCAACTTTTTGCTAAAGGTGTCCAAGACCGTCAGACACTTACTTACGGAGATATAAGACACGTGCGTGGTTGCTCGTGCCGAGCTTCAGAAATGTTGCTCCAGAGACTAAGTCCCAGAAAACCTTCCGACCCCAAAAACTCCCAGAAGGAGTCGTCGGATCGTTTCGCGATGTTCTAGTGAAATGTTCAGCTCGACGAAATGCAACTTTTACCTTAAGGGGTCCAAGACCGTCAGACGCTTAGGTACGGAGATACGGGCATGGGTCGGTTTTCCCCATACAAAATACCCCATTAAAAACTGCAAAACCCCAAAACAGGTCGAAGGAGTGGTCGGATCGTTTCGTGTTGTTCTAGTGAAATGTTCCATTCGATAGGGCGCAACTTTTTGCTAAAGGTGTCCAAGACCGTCAGACACTTACTTACGGAGATATAAGACACGTGCGTGGTTGCTCGTGCCGAGCTTCAGAAATGTTGCTCCAGAGACTAAGTCCGAGAAAACCTTCCGACCCCAAAAACTCCCAGAAGGAGTCGTCGGATCGTTTCGCGATGTTCTAGTGAAATGTTCAGCTCGACGGAATGCAACTTTTACCTCAAGGGGTCCAAGACCGTCAGACGCTTAGGTACGGAGATACGGGCATGGGTCGGTTTTCCCCATACAAAATACCCCATGGAAAACTGCAAAACCCCAAAACAGGTCGAAGGAGTGGTCGGATCGTTTCGTGGTGTTCTACTGACTTTTTAGGCTTAACGAGACACAACTTTCCGCAGAAGGGTGCAAAACTGTCAGACTCATAGTTTCGG
>NW_026525517.1:527500-540000 GCF_943737925.1 Anopheles nili | reverse complement strand
GAATCGATATCCCCAACCGGCTGGTCGGTAGAGCGATTCTCAATACCCCATAGAAACCGCAATGGGTGAAAATCGGCTAAGTCCCAGAAATGGGTTTTCACCCAAAAACAGGGTGATGGAGACATTGCACGGAGTTGGCGTATATGGACGAAAGTTAGCCACGGTGGTGTTCTAACATTGGTACGTGGGACGCAAAAGCGTCGGACGCATGGTTTCGAGGCAATGTGCGAAAAACGGGCCAAAATGGTGCACGAACAAAGGGGCACGCGCTATATCTGGCAGAAGGAGAACTCTGCGAGGTGTTGTGTGTATGGACGAAAAGTAGGCATTACGGAGTTGAGCAAACGCGCCGAAGACCGCAACTCGATATCTCCAACCGGCTGGTCGGTAGAGCGATTCCCAACACCCCATAGACACCGCAATGGGTGAAAATCGGCTAAGTCCCAATATGTACCTTCAGAAGGGCATATCTCGAAAACTACTCGTCAGATCGGGGCCAAATTCACAGAGAAGACACATGTCGAGGAGTTGTTTCGGATGAGCGATAGTGGTTTTTGGGTGAAAATGTACCCCTAAACCTCGTACAGAGAGGACCCCTTCCGTAGAGCAAAATCCTGAAGGTCGGGGTCGCGCAAGGGTCGACATGGGTCGAGGTGGACTATCATGCGAAACCACTTTTTTCGGTCCCTACGGTGCCCCTAGATGATGAAAAGTACAATCCGAGGTTGATTACGAACACTTTTGTGCACCCCCTTCCGTAGAGCAAAATCCTGAAGGTCGGGGTTGCGCAAGGGTCGACCCCCTTCCGTAGAGCAAAATCCTGAAGGTCGGGGTTGCGCACAAGTAGACCCCCTTCCGTAGAGCAAAATCCTGAAGGTCGGGGTCGCGCAAGGGTCGACATGGGTCGAGGTGGACTATCATGCGAAACCACTTTTTTCGGTCCCTACGGTGCCCCTAGATGATGAAAAGTACAATCCGAGGTTGATTACGAACACTTTTGTGCACCCCCTTCCGTAGAGCAAAATCCTGAAGGTCGGGGTCGCGCAAGGGTCGACCCCCTTCCGTAGAGCAAAATCCTGAAGGTCGGGGTTGCGCACAAGTAGACCCCCTTCCGTAGAGCAAAATCCTGAAGGTCGGGGTCGCGCAAGGGTCGACATGGGTCGAGGTGGACTATCATGCGAAACCACTTTTTTCGGTCCCTACGGTGCCCCTAGATGATGAAAAGTACAATCCGAGGTTGATTACGAACACTTTTGTGCACCCCCTTCCGTAGAGCAAAATCCTGAAGGTCGGGGTTGCGCACAAGTCGACCCCCTTCCGTAGAGCAAAGTCCTGAAGGTCGGGGTCGCGCAAGGGTCGACATGGGTCGAGGTGGACTATCATGCGAAACCACTTTTTTCGGTCCCTACGGTGCCCCTAGATGATGAAAAGTACAATCCGAGGTTGATTACGAACACTTTTGTGCACCCCCTTCCGTAGAGCAAAATCCTGAAGGTCGGGGTTGCGCACAAGTCGACCCCCTTCCGTAGAGCAAAATCCTGAAGGTCGGGGTCGCGCAAGGGTCGACATGGGTCGAGGTGGACTATCATGCGAAACCACTTTTTTCGGTCCCTACGGTGCCCCTAGATGATGAAAAGTACAATCCGAGGTTGATTACGAACACTTTTGTGCACCCCCTTCCGTAGAGCAAAATCCTGAAGGTCGGGGTTGCGCACAAGTAGACCCCCTTCCGTAGAGCAAAATCCTGAAGGTCGGGGTCGCGCAAGGGTCGACATGGGTCGAGGTGGACTATCATGCGAAACCACTTTTTTCGGTCCCTACGGTGCCCCTAGATGATGAAAAGTACAATCCGAGGTTGATGACGAACACTTTTGTGCACCCCCTTCCGTAGAGCAAAATCCTGAAGGTCGGGGTTGCGCACAAGTAGACCCCCTTCCGTAGAGCAAAATCCTGAAGGTCGGGGTCGCGCAAGGGTCGACATGGGTCGAGGTGGACTATCATGCGAAACCACTTTTTTCGGTCCCTACGGTGCCCCTAGATGATGAAAAGTACAATCCGAGGTTGATTACGAACACTTTTGTGCACCCCCTTCCGTAGAGCAAAATCCTGAAGGTCGGGGTCGCGCAAGGGTCGACATGGGTCGAGGTGGACTATCATGCGAAACCACTTTTTTCGGTCCCTACGGTGCCCCTAGATGATGAAAAGTACAATCCGAGGTTGATTACGAACACTTTTGTGCACCCCCTTCCGTAGAGCAAAATCCTGAAGGTCGGGGTTGCGCACAAGTAGACCCCCTTCCGTAGAGCAAAATCCTGAAGGTCGGGGTCGCGCAAGGGTCGACATGGGTCGAGGTGGACTATCATGCGAAACCACTTTTTTCGGTCCCTACGGTGCCCCTAGATGATGAAAAGTACAATCCGAGGTTGATTACGAACACTTTTGTGCACCCCCTTCCGTAGAGCAAAATCCTGAAGGTCGGGTTCTCGGGGCGGTCGAGGCCCTCTGACGTGCACGAAAAACCGGTACCCACGCCGAGCTTCAGAATTTGGTCTCCAGAGACTAAGTCCCAACCGAAACTGGTAACCCACAAAAGTGTACCAAGGAGTGGTCGGATCGAGTTACAGTGTTCGAGAGTATTGACGAGGATGGGTATACGCAACTTTTTGCTAAAGGTGTCCAAGACCGTCAGACCCTTACTTACGGAGATATAAGACACGTGCGTGGTTGCCCGTGCCGAGCTTCAGAAATGTTGCTCCAGAGACTAAGTCCCAGAAAACCTTCCGACCCCAAAAACTCCCAGAAGGAGTCGTCGGATCGTTTCGCGATGTTCTAGTGAAATGTTCAGCTCGACGGAATGCAACTTTTACCTAAAGGGGTCTGTGTCCGTCAGACGCTTAGGTACGGAGATACGGGCATGGGTCGGTTTTCCCCATACAAAATACCCCATGGAAAACTGCAAAACCCCAAAACAGGTCGAAGGAGTAGTCGGATCGTTTCGTGGTGTTCTAGTGAAATGTTCCATTCGATAGGGCGCAACTTTTTGCTAAAGGTGTCCAAGACCGTCAGACCCTTACTTACGGAGATATAAGACACGTGCGTGGTTGCTCGTGCCGAGCTTCAGAAATGTTGCTCCAGAGACTAAGTCCCAGAAAACCTTCCGACCCCAAAAACTCCCAGAAGGAGTCGTCGGATCGTTTCGCGATGTTCTAGTGAAATGTTCAGCTCGACGGAATGCAACTTTTACCTAAAGGGGTCTGTGTCCGTCAGACTCTTAGGTACGGAGATACGGGCATGGGTCGGTTTTCCCCATACAAAATACCCCATGGAAAACTGCAAAACCCCAAAACAGGTCGAAGGAGTGGTCGGATCGTTTCGTGGTGTTCTAGTGAAATGTTCCATTCGATAGGGCGCAACTTTTTGCTAAAGGTGTCTAAGACCGTCAGACCCTTACTTACGGAGATATAAGACACGTGCGTGGCTGCTCGTGCCGAGCTTCAGAAATGTTGCTCCAGAGACTAAGTCCCAGAAAACCTTCCGACCCCAAAAACTCCCAGAAGGAGTCGTCGGATCGTTTCGCGATGTTCTAGTGAAATGTTCAGCTCGACGGAATGCAACTTTTACCTAAAGGGGTCCAAGACCGGCAGACGCTTAGGTACGGAGATACGGGCATGGGTCGGTTTTCCCCATACAAAATACCCCATGGAAAATTGCAAAACCCCAAAACAGGTCGAAGGAGTGGTCGGATCGTTTCGTGGTGTTCTAGTGAAATGTTCCATTCGATAGGGCGCAACTTTTTGCTAAAGGTGTCCAAGACCGTCAGACCCTTACTTACGGAGATATAAGACACGTGCGTGGTTGCTCGTGCCGAGCTTCAGAAATGTTGCTCCAGAGACTAAGTCCCAGAAAACCTTCCGACCCCAAAAACTCCCAGAAGGAGTCGTCGGATCGTTTCGCGATGTTCTAGTGAAATGTTCAGCTCGACGGAATGCAACTTTTACCTAAAGGGGTCCAAGACCGTCAGACGCTTAGGTACGGAGATACGGGCATGGGTCGGTTTTCCCCATACAAAATACCCCATGGAAAACTGCAAAACCCAAAAACAGGTCGAAGGAGTGGTCGGATCGTTTCGTGGTGTTCTAGTGAAATGTTTCATTCGATAGAGCGCAACTTTTTGCTAAAGGTGTCCAAGACCGTCAGACCCTTACTTACGGAGATATAAGACACGTGCGTGGTTGCTCGTGCCGAGCTTCAGAAATGTTGCTCCAGAGACTAAGTCCCAGAAAACCTTCCGACCCCAAAAACTCCCAGAAGGAGTCGTCGGATCGTTTCGCGATGTTCTAGTGAAATGTTCAGCTCGACGGAATGCAACTTTTACCTCAAGGGGTCCAAGACCGTCAGACGCTTAGGTACGGAGATACGGGCATGGGTCGGTTTTCCCCATACAAAATACCCCATGGAAAACTGCAAAACCCCAAAACAGGTCGAAGGAGTGGTCGGATCGTTTCGTGGTGTTCTAGTGAAATGTTCCATTCGATAGGGCGCAACTTTTTGCTAAAGGTGTCCAAGACCGTCAGACCCTTACTTACGGAGATATAAGACACGTGCGTGGTTGCTCGTGCCGAGCTTCAGAAATGTTGCTCCAGAGACTAAGTCCCAGAAAACCTTCCGACCCCAAAAACTCCCAGAAGGAGTCGTCGGATCGTTTCGCGATGTTCTAGTGAAATGTTCAGCTCGACGGAATGCAACTTTTACCTCAAGGGGTCCAAGACCGTCAGACGCTTAGGTACGGAGATACGGGCATGGGTCGGTTTTCCCCATACAAAATACCCCATGGAAAACTGCAAAACCCCAAAACAGGTCGAAGGAGTGGTCGGATCGTTTCGTGGTGTTCTAGTGAAATGTTCCATTCGATAGGGCGCAACTTTTTGCTAAAGGTGTCCAAGACCGTCAGACACTTACTTACGGAGATATAAGACACGTGCGTGGTTGCTCGTGCCGAGCTTCAGAAATGTTGCTCCAGAGACTAAGTCCCAGAAAACCTTCCGACCCCAAAAACTCCCAGAAGGAGGCGTCGGATCGTTTCGCGATGTTCTAGTGAAATGTTCAGCTCGACGGAATGCAACTTTTACTTAAAGGGGTCCAAGACCGTCAGACGCTTAGGTACGGAGGTACGGGCATGGGTCGGTTTTCCCCATACAAAATACCCCATGGAAAACTGCAAAACCCCAAAACAGGTCGAAGGAGTGGTCGGATCGTTTCGTGGTGTTCTAGTGAAATGTTCCATTCGATAGGGCGCAACTTTTTGCTAAAGGTGTCCAAGACCGTCAGACACTTACTTACGGAGATATAAGACACGTGCGTGGTTGCTCGTGCCGAGCTTCAGAAATGTTGCTCCAGAGACTAAGTCCCAGAAAACCTTCCGACCCCAAAAACTCCCAGAAGGAGGCGTCGGATCGTTTCGCGATGTTCTAGTGAAATGTTCAGCTCGACGGAATGCAACTTTTACTTAAAGGGGTCCAAGACCGTCAGACGCTTAGGTACGGAGGTACGGGCATGGGTCGGTTTTCCCCATACAAAATACCCCATGGAAAACTGCAAAACCCCAAAACAGGTCGAAGGAGTGGTCGGATCGTTTCGTGGTGTTCTAGTGAAATGTTCCATTCGATAGGGCGCAACTTTTTGCTAAAGGTGTCCAAGACCGTCAGACCCTTACTTACGGAGATATAAGACACGTGCGTGGTTGCTCGTGCCGAGCTTCAGAAATGTTGCTCCAGAGACTAAGTCCCAGAAAACCTTCCGACCCCAAAAACTCCCAGAAGGAGGCGTCGGATCGTTTCGCGATGTTCTAGTGAAATGTTCAGCTCGACGGAATGCAACTTTTACCTAAAGGGGTCCAAGACCGTCAGACGCTTAGGTACGGAGATACGGGCATGGGTCGGTTTTCCCCATACAAAATACCCCATGGAAAACTGCAAAACCCCAAAACAGGTCGAAGGAGTGGTCGGATCGTTTCGTGGTGTTCTAGTGAAATGTTCCATTCGATAGGGCGCAACTTTTTGCTTAAGCTGTCCAAGACCGTCAGACCCTTACTTACGGAGATATAAGACACGTGCGTGGTTGCCCGTGCCGAGCTTCAGAAATGTTGCTCCAGAGACTAAGTCCCAGAAAACCTTCCGACCCCAAAAACTCCCAGAAGGAGTCGTCGGATCGTTTCGCGATGTTCTAGTGAAATGTTCAGCTCGACGGAATGCAACTTTTACCTAAAGGGGTCCAAGACCGTCAGACGCTTAGGTACGGAGATACGGGCATGGGTCGGTTTTCCCCATACAAAATACCCCATTAAAAACTGCAAAACCCCAAAACAGGTCGAAGGAGTGGTCGGATCGTTTCGTGGTGTTCTAGTGAAATGTTCCATTCGATAGGGCGCAACTTTTTGCTAAGGGTGTCCAAGACCGTCAGACCCTTACTTACGGAGATATAAGACACGTGCGTGGTTGCTCGTGCCGAGCTTCAGAAATGTTGCTCCAGAGACTAAGTCCCAGAAAACCTTCCGACCCCAAAAACTCCCAGAAGGAGTCGTCGGACCGTTTCGCGATGTTCTAGTGAAATGTTCAGCTCGACGGAATGCAACTTTTACCTCAAGGGGTCCAAGACCGTCAGACGCTTAGGTACGGAGATACGGGCATGGGTCGGTTTTCCCCATACAAAATACCCCATGGAAAACTGCAAAACCCAAAAACAGGTCGAAGGAGTGGTCGGATCGTTTCGTGGTGTTCTAGTGAAATGTTCCATTCGATAGGGCGCAACTTTTTGCTAAAGGTGTCCAAGACCGTCAGACACTTACTTACGGAGATATAAGACACGTGCGTGGTTGCTCGTGCCGAGCTTCAGAAATGTTGCTCCAGAGACTAAGTCCCAGAAAACCTTCCGACCCCAAAAACTCCCAGAAGGAGGCGTCGGATCGTTTCGCGATGTTCTAGTGAAATGTTCAGCTCGACGGAATGCAACTTTTACTTAAAGGGGTCCAAGACCGTCAGACGCTTAGGTACGGAGGTACGGGCATGGGTCGGTTTTCCCCATACAAAATACCCCATGGAAAACTGCAAAACCCCAAAACAGGTCGAAGGAGTGGTCGGATCGTTTCGTGGTGTTCTAGTGAAATGTTCCATTCGATAGGGCGCAACTTTTTGCTAAAGGTGTCCAAGACCGTCAGACACTTACTTACGGAGATATAAGACACGTGCGTGGTTGCTCGTGCCGAGCTTCAGAAATGTTGCTCCAGAGACTAAGTCCCAGAAAACCTTCCGACCCCAAAAACTCCCAGAAGGAGGCGTCGGATCGTTTCGCGATGTTCTAGTGAAATGTTCAGCTCGACGGAATGCAACTTTTACTTAAAGGGGTCCAAGACCGTCAGACGCTTAGGTACGGAGGTACGGGCATGGGTCGGTTTTCCCCATACAAAATACCCCATGGAAAACTGCAAAACCCCAAAACAGGTCGAAGGAGTGGTCGGATCGTTTCGTGGTGTTCTAGTGAAATGTTCCATTCGATAGGGCGCAACTTTTTGCTAAAGGTGTCCAAGACCGTCAGACCCTTACTTACGGAGATATAAGACACGTGCGTGGTTGCTCGTGCCGAGCTTCAGAAATGTTGCTCCAGAGACTAAGTCCCAGAAAACCTTCCGACCCCAAAAACTCCCAGAAGGAGGCGTCGGATCGTTTCGCGATGTTCTAGTGAAATGTTCAGCTCGACGGAATGCAACTTTTACCTAAAGGGGTCCAAGACCGTCAGACGCTTAGGTACGGAGATACGGGCATGGGTCGGTTTTCCCCATACAAAATACCCCATGGAAAACTGCAAAACCCCAAAACAGGTCGAAGGAGTGGTCGGATCGTTTCGTGGTGTTCTAGTGAAATGTTCCATTCGATAGGGCGCAACTTTTTGCTTAAGCTGTCCAAGACCGTCAGACCCTTACTTACGGAGATATAAGACACGTGCGTGGTTGCCCGTGCCGAGCTTCAGAAATGTTGCTCCAGAGACTAAGTCCCAGAAAACCTTCCGACCCCAAAAACTCCCAGAAGGAGGCGTCGGATCGTTTCGCGATGTTCTAGTGAAATGTTCAGCTCGACGGAATGCAACTTTTACTTAAAGGGGTCCAAGACCGTCAGACGCTTAGGTACGGAGGTACGGGCATGGGTCGGTTTTCCCCATACAAAATACCCCATGGAAAACTGCAAAACCCCAAAACAGGTCGAAGGAGTGGTCGGATCGTTTCGTGGTGTTCTAGTGAAATGTTCCATTCGATAGGGCGCAACTTTTTGCTTAAGCTGTCCAAGACCGTCAGACCCTTACTTACGGAGATATAAGACACGTGCGTGGTTGCCCGTGCCGAGCTTCAGAAATGTTGCTCCAGAGACTAAGTCCCAGAAAACCTTCCGACCCCAAAAACTCCCAGAAGGAGGCGTCGGATCGTTTCGCGATGTTCTAGTGAAATGTTCAGCTCGACGGAATGCAACTTTTACTTAAAGGGGTCCAAGACCGTCAGACGCTTAGGTACGGAGGTACGGGCATGGGTCGGTTTTCCCCATACAAAATACCCCATGGAAAACTGCAAAACCCCAAAACAGGTCGAAGGAGTGGTCGGATCGTTTCGTGGTGTTCTAGTGAAATGTTCCATTCGATAGGGCGCAACTTTTTGCTAAAGGTGTCCAAGACCGTCAGACCCTTACTTACGGAGATATAAGACACGTGCGTGGTTGCTCGTGCCGAGCTTCAGAAATGTTGCTCCAGAGACTAAGTCCCAGAAAACCTTCCGACCCCAAAAACTCCCAGAAGGAGGCGTCGGATCGTTTCGCGATGTTCTAGTGAAATGTTCAGCTCGACGAAATGCAACTTTTACCTGAAGGGGTTCAAGACCGTCAGACGCTTAGGTACGGAGATACGGGCATGGGTCGGTTTTCCCCATACAAAATACCCCATGGAAAACTGCAAAACCCCAAAACAGGTCGAAGGAGTGGTCGGATCGTTTCGTGGTGTTCTAGTGAAATGTTCCATTCGATAGGGCGCAACTTTTTGCTTAAGCTGTCCAAGACCGTCAGACCCTTACTTACGGAGATATAAGACACGTGCGTGGTTGCCCGTGCCGAGCTTCAGAAATGTTGCTCCAGAGACTAAGTCCCAGAAAACCTTCCGACCCCAAAAACTCCCAGAAGGAGTCGTCGGATCGTTTCGCGATGTTCTAGTGAAATGTTCAGCTCGACGGAATGCAACTTTTACCTAAAGGGGTCCAAGACCGTCAGACGCTTAGGTACGGAGATACGGGCATGGGTCGGTTTTCCCCATACAAAATACCCCATTAAAAACTGCAAAACCCCAAAACAGGTCGAAGGAGTGGTCGGATCGTTTCGTGGTGTTCTAGTGAAATGTTCCATTCGATAGGGCGCAACTTTTTGCTAAGGGTGTCCAAGACCGTCAGACCCTTACTTACGGAGATATAAGACACGTGCGTGGTTGCTCGTGCCGAGCTTCAGAAATGTTGCTCCAGAGACTAAGTCCCAGAAAACCTTCCGACCCCAAAAACTCCCAGAAGGAGTCGTCGGACCGTTTCGCGATGTTCTAGTGAAATGTTCAGCTCGACGGAATGCAACTTTTACCTCAAGGGGTCCAAGACCGTCAGACGCTTAGGTACGGAGATACGGGCATGGGTCGGTTTTCCCCATACAAAATACCCCATGGAAAACTGCAAAACCCAAAAACAGGTCGAAGGAGTGGTCGGATCGTTTCGTGGTGTTTTAGTGAAATGTTCCAATCGATAGGGCGCAACTTTTTGCTAAATGTGTCCAAGACCGTCAGACACTTACTTACGGAGATATAAGACACGTGCGTGGTTGCTCGTGCCGAGCTTCAGAAATGTTGCTCCAGAGACTAAGTCCCAGAAAACCTTCGGACCCCAAAAACTCCCAGAAGGAGTCGTCCGATCGTTTCGCGATGTTCTAGTGAAATGTTCAGCTCGACGAAATGCAACTTTTACCTAAAGGGGTCCAAGACCGTCAGACGCTTAGTTACGGAGATACGGGCATGGGTCGGTTTTCCCCATACAAAATACCCCATGGAAAACTGCAAAACCCCAAAACAGGTCGAAGGAGTGGTCGGATCGTTTCGTGATGTTCTAGTGAAATGTTCCATTCGATAGGGCGCAACTTTTTGCTAAAGGTGTCCAAGACCGTCAGACCCTTACTTACGGAGATATAAGACACGTGCGTGGTTGCCCGTGCCGAGCTTCAGAAATGTTGCTCCAGAGACTAAGTCCCAGAAAACCTTCCGACCCCAAAAACTCCCAGAAGGAGTCGTCGGACCGTTTCGCGATGTTCTAGTGAAATGTTCAGCTCGACGGAATGCAACTTTTACCTAAAGGGGTCCAAGACCGTCAGACGCTTAGGTACGGAGATACGGGCATGGGTCGGTTTTCCCCATACAAAATACCCCATGGAAAACTGCAAAACCCCAAAACAGGTCGAAGGAGTGGTCGGATCGTTTCGTGGTGTTCTAGTGAAATGTTCCATTCGATAGGGCGCAACTTTTTGCTAAAGGTGTCCAAGACCGTCAGACACTTACTTACGGAGATATAAGACACGTGCGTGGTTGCTCGTGCCGAGCTTCAGAAATGTTGCTCCAGAGACTAAGTCCCAGAAAACCTTCCGACCCCAAAAACTCCCAGAAGGAGTCGTCGGATCGTTTCGCGATGTTCTAGTGAAATGTTCAGCTCGACGAAATGCAACTTTTACCTTAAGGGGTCCAAGACCGTCAGACGCTTAGGTACGGAGATACGGGCATGGGTCGGTTTTCCCCATACAAAATACCCCATTAAAAACTGCAAAACCCCAAAACAGGTCGAAGGAGTGGTCGGATCGTTTCGTGGTGTTCTAGTGAAATGTTCCATTCGATAGGGCGCAACTTTTTGCTAAAGGTGTCCAAGACCGTCAGACACTTACTTACGGAGATATAAGACACGTGCGTGGTTGCTCGTGCCGAGCTTCAGAAATGTTGCTCCAGAGACTAAGTCCGAGAAAACCTTCCGACCCCAAAAACTCCCAGAAGGAGTCGTCGGATCGTTTCGCGATGTTCTAGTGAAATGTTCAGCTCGACGGAATGCAACTTTTACCTCAAGGGGTCCAAGACCGTCAGACGCTTAGGTACGGAGATACGGGCATGGGTCGGTTTTCCCCATACAAAATACCCCATGGAAAACTGCAAAACCCCAAAACAGGTCGAAGGAGTGGTCGGATCGTTTCGTGGTGTTCTAGTGAAATGTTCCATTCGATAGGGCGCAACTTTTTGCTAAAGGTGTCCAAGACCGTCAGACACTTACTTACGGAGATATAAGACACGTGCGTGGTTGCTCGTGCCGAGCTTCAGAAATGTTGCTCCAGAGACTAAGTCCCAGAAAACCTTCCGACCCAAAAAACTCCCAGAAGGAGTCGTCGGATCGTTTCGCGATGTTCTAGCAAAATGTTCAGCTCGACGGAATGCAACTTTTACCTAAAGGGGTCCAAGACCGTCAGACGCTTAGGTACGGAGATACGGGCATGGGTCGGTTTTCCCCATACAAAATACCCCATGGAAAACTGCAAAACCCAAAAACCGGTCGAAGGAGTGGTCGGATCGTTTCGTGGTGTTCTAGTGAAATGTTCCATTCGATAGGGCGCAACTTTTTGCTAAAGGTGTCCAAGACCGTCAGACCCTTACTTACGGAGATATAAGACACGTGCGTGGTTGCTCGTGCCGAGCTTCAGAAATGTTGCTCCAGAGACTAAGTCCCAGAAAACCTTCCGACCCCAAAAACTCCCAGAAGGAGTCGTCGGATCGTTTCGCGATGTTCTAGCGAAATGTTCAGCTCGACGGAATGCAACTTTTACCTAAAGGGGTCCAAGACCGTCAGACGCTTAGGTACGGAGATACGGGCACGGGTCGGTTTTCCCCATACAAAATACCCCATGGAAAACTGCAAAACCCAAAAACCGGTCGAAGGAGTGGTCGGATCGTTTCGTGGTGTTCTAGTGAAATGTTCCATTCGATAGGGCGCAACTTTTTGCTAAAGGTGTCCAAGACCGTCAGACCCTTACTTACGGAGATATTAGACACGTGCGTGGTTGCTCGTGCCGAGCTTCAGAAATGTTGCTCCAGAGACTAAGTCCCAGAAAACCTTCCGACCCCAAAAACTCCCAGAAGGAGTCGTCGGATCGTTTCGCGATGTTCTAGTGAAATGTTAAGCTCGACGAAATGCAACTTTTACCTAAAGGGGTCCAAGACCGTCAGACGCTTAGGTACGGAGATACGGGCATGGGTCGGTTTTCCCCATACAAAATACCCCATGGAAAACTGCAAAACCCAAAAACCGGTCGAAGGAGTGGTCGGATCGTTTCGTGGTGTTCTACTGACTTTTTAGGCTTAACGAGATACAACTTTCCGCTGAAGGGTGCAAAACTGTCAGACTCATAGTT
>NW_026525517.1:502500-517500 GCF_943737925.1 Anopheles nili | reverse complement strand
AAAACAGGGTGATGGAGACATTGCACGGAGTTGGCGTATATGGACGAAAGTTAGCCACGGTGGTGTTCTAACATTGGTACGTGGGACGCAAAAGCGTCGGACGCATGGTTTCGAGGCAATGTGCGAAAAACGGGCCAAAATGGTGCACGAACAAAGGGGCACGCGCTATATCTGGCAGAAGGAGAACTCTGCGAGGTGTTGTGTGTATGGACGAAAAGTAGGCATTACGGAGTTGAGCAAACGCGCCGAAGACCGCAACTCGATATCTCCAACCGGCTGGTCGGTAGAGCGATTCCCAACACCCCATAGACACCGCAATGGGTGAAAATCGGCTAAGTCCCAATATGTACCTTCAGAAGGGCATATCTCGAAAACTACTCGTCAGATCGGGGCCAAATTCACAGAGAAGACACATGTCGAGGAGTTGTTTCGGATGAGCGATAGTGGTTTTTGGGTGAAAATGTACCCCTAAACCTCGTACAGAGAGGACCCCTTCCGTAGAGCAAAATCCTGAAGGTCGGGGTCGCGCAAGGGTCGACATGGGTCGAGGTGGACTATCATGCGAAACCACTTTTTTCGGTCCCTACGGTGCCCCTAGATGATGAAAAGTACAATCCGAGGTTGATTACGAACACTTTTGTGCACCCCCTTCCGTAGAGCAAAATCCTGAAGGTCGGGGTTGCGCAAGGGTCGACCCCCTTCCGTAGAGCAAAATCCTGAAGGTCGGGGTTGCGCACAAGTAGACCCCCTTCCGTAGAGCAAAATCCTGAAGGTCGGGGTCGCGCAAGGGTCGACATGGGTCGAGGTGGACTATCATGCGAAACCACTTTTTTCGGTCCCTACGGTGCCCCTAGATGATGAAAAGTACAATCCGAGGTTGATTACGAACACTTTTGTGCACCCCCTTCCGTAGAGCAAAATCCTGAAGGTCGGGGTTGCGCAAGGGTCGACCCCCTTCCGTAGAGCAAAATCCTGAAGGTCGGGGTTGCGCACAAGTAGACCCCCTTCCGTAGAGCAAAATCCTGAAGGTCGGGGTCGCGCAAGGGTCGACATGGGTCGAGGTGGACTATCATGCGAAACCACTTTTTTCGGTCCCTACGGTGCCCCTAGATGATGAAAAGTACAATCCGAGGTTGATTACGAACACTTTTGTGCACCCCCTTCCGTAGAGCAAAATCCTGAAGGTCGGGGTTGCGCACAAGTCGACCCCCTTCCGTAGAGCAAAGTCCTGAAGGTCGGGGTCGCGCAAGGGTCGACATGGGTCGAGGTGGACTATCATGCGAAACCACTTTTTTCGGTCCCTACGGTGCCCCTAGATGATGAAAAGTACAATCCGAGGTTGATTACGAACACTTTTGTGCACCCCCTTCCGTAGAGCAAAATCCTGAAGGTCGGGGTTGCGCACAAGTCGACCCCCTTCCGTAGAGCAAAATCCTGAAGGTCGGGGTCGCGCAAGGGTCGACATGGGTCGAGGTGGACTATCATGCGAAACCACTTTTTTCGGTCCCTACGGTGCCCCTAGATGATGAAAAGTACAATCCGAGGTTGATTACGAACACTTTTGTGCACCCCCTTCCGTAGAGCAAAATCCTGAAGGTCGGGGTTGCGCACAAGTAGACCCCCTTCCGTAGAGCAAAATCCTGAAGGTCGGGGTCGCGCAAGGGTCGACATGGGTCGAGGTGGACTATCATGCGAAACCACTTTTTTCGGTCCCTACGGTGCCCCTAGATGATGAAAAGTACAATCCGAGGTTGATGACGAACACTTTTGTGCACCCCCTTCCGTAGAGCAAAATCCTGAAGGTCGGGGTTGCGCACAAGTAGACCCCCTTCCGTAGAGCAAAATCCTGAAGGTCGGGGTCGCGCAAGGGTCGACATGGGTCGAGGTGGACTATCATGCGAAACCACTTTTTTCGGTCCCTACGGTGCCCCTAGATGATGAAAAGTACAATCCGAGGTTGATTACGAACACTTTTGTGCACCCCCTTCCGTAGAGCAAAATCCTGAAGGTCGGGGTCGCGCAAGGGTCGACATGGGTCGAGGTGGACTATCATGCGAAACCACTTTTTTCGGTCCCTACGGTGCCCCTAGATGATGAAAAGTACAATCCGAGGTTGATTACGAACACTTTTGTGCACCCCCTTCCGTAGAGCAAAATCCTGAAGGTCGGGGTTGCGCACAAGTAGACCCCCTTCCGTAGAGCAAAATCCTGAAGGTCGGGGTCGCGCAAGGGTCGACATGGGTCGAGGTGGACTATCATGCGAAACCACTTTTTTCGGTCCCTACGGTGCCCCTAGATGATGAAAAGTACAATCCGAGGTTGATTACGAACACTTTTGTGCACCCCCTTCCGTAGAGCAAAATCCTGAAGGTCGGGTTCTCGGGGCGGTCGAGGCCCTCTGACGTGCACGAAAAACCGGTACCCACGCCGAGCTTCAGAATTTGGTCTCCAGAGACTAAGTCCCAACCGAAACTGGTAACCCACAAAAGTGTACCAAGGAGTGGTCGGATCGAGTTACAGTGTTCGAGAGTATTGACGAGGATGGGTATACGCAACTTTTTGCTAAAGGTGTCCAAGACCGTCAGACCCTTACTTACGGAGATATAAGACACGTGCGTGGTTGCCCGTGCCGAGCTTCAGAAATGTTGCTCCAGAGACTAAGTCCCAGAAAACCTTCCGACCCCAAAAACTCCCAGAAGGAGTCGTCGGATCGTTTCGCGATGTTCTAGTGAAATGTTCAGCTCGACGGAATGCAACTTTTACCTAAAGGGGTCTGTGTCCGTCAGACGCTTAGGTACGGAGATACGGGCATGGGTCGGTTTTCCCCATACAAAATACCCCATGGAAAACTGCAAAACCCCAAAACAGGTCGAAGGAGTAGTCGGATCGTTTCGTGGTGTTCTAGTGAAATGTTCCATTCGATAGGGCGCAACTTTTTGCTAAAGGTGTCCAAGACCGTCAGACCCTTACTTACGGAGATATAAGACACGTGCGTGGTTGCTCGTGCCGAGCTTCAGAAATGTTGCTCCAGAGACTAAGTCCCAGAAAACCTTCCGACCCCAAAAACTCCCAGAAGGAGTCGTCGGATCGTTTCGCGATGTTCTAGTGAAATGTTCAGCTCGACGGAATGCAACTTTTACCTAAAGGGGTCTGTGTCCGTCAGACGCTTAGGTACGGAGATACGGGCATGGGTCGGTTTTCCCCATACAAAATACCCCATGGAAAACTGCAAAACCCCAAAACAGGTCGAAGGAGTGGTCGGATCGTTTCGTGGTGTTCTAGTGAAATGTTCCATTCGATAGGGCGCAACTTTTTGCTAAAGGTGTCTAAGACCGTCAGACCCTTACTTACGGAGATATAAGACACGTGCGTGGCTGCTCGTGCCGAGCTTCAGAAATGTTGCTCCAGAGACTAAGTCCCAGAAAACCTTCCGACCCCAAAAACTCCCAGAAGGAGTCGTCGGATCGTTTCGCGATGTTCTAGTGAAATGTTCAGCTCGACGGAATGCAACTTTTACCTAAAGGGGTCCAAGACCGGCAGACGCTTAGGTACGGAGATACGGGCATGGGTCGGTTTTCCCCATACAAAATACCCCATGGAAAATTGCAAAACCCCAAAACAGGTCGAAGGAGTGGTCGGATCGTTTCGTGGTGTTCTAGTGAAATGTTCCATTCGATAGGGCGCAACTTTTTGCTAAAGGTGTCCAAGACCGTCAGACCCTTACTTACGGAGATATAAGACACGTGCGTGGTTGCTCGTGCCGAGCTTCAGAAATGTTGCTCCAGAGACTAAGTCCCAGAAAACCTTCCGACCCCAAAAACTCCCAGAAGGAGTCGTCGGATCGTTTCGCGATGTTCTAGTGAAATGTTCAGCTCGACGGAATGCAACTTTTACCTAAAGGGGTCCAAGACCGTCAGACGCTTAGGTACGGAGATACGGGCATGGGTCGGTTTTCCCCATACAAAATACCCCATGGAAAACTGCAAAACCCAAAAACAGGTCGAAGGAGTGGTCGGATCGTTTCGTGGTGTTCTAGTGAAATGTTTCATTCGATAGAGCGCAACTTTTTGCTAAAGGTGTCCAAGACCGTCAGACCCTTACTTACGGAGATATAAGACACGTGCGTGGTTGCTCGTGCCGAGCTTCAGAAATGTTGCTCCAGAGACTAAGTCCCAGAAAACCTTCCGACCCCAAAAACTCCCAGAAGGAGTCGTCGGATCGTTTCGCGATGTTCTAGTGAAATGTTCAGCTCGACGGAATGCAACTTTTACCTCAAGGGGTCCAAGACCGTCAGACGCTTAGGTACGGAGATACGGGCATGGGTCGGTTTTCCCCATACAAAATACCCCATGGAAAACTGCAAAACCCCAAAACAGGTCGAAGGAGTGGTCGGATCGTTTCGTGGTGTTCTAGTGAAATGTTCCATTCGATAGGGCGCAACTTTTTGCTAAAGGTGTCCAAGACCGTCAGACCCTTACTTACGGAGATATAAGACACGTGCGTGGTTGCTCGTGCCGAGCTTCAGAAATGTTGCTCCAGAGACTAAGTCCCAGAAAACCTTCCGACCCCAAAAACTCCCAGAAGGAGTCGTCGGATCGTTTCGCGATGTTCTAGTGAAATGTTCAGCTCGACGGAATGCAACTTTTACCTCAAGGGGTCCAAGACCGTCAGACGCTTAGGTACGGAGATACGGGCATGGGTCGGTTTTCCCCATACAAAATACCCCATGGAAAACTGCAAAACCCCAAAACAGGTCGAAGGAGTGGTCGGATCGTTTCGTGGTGTTCTAGTGAAATGTTCCATTCGATAGGGCGCAACTTTTTGCTAAAGGTGTCCAAGACCGTCAGACACTTACTTACGGAGATATAAGACACGTGCGTGGTTGCTCGTGCCGAGCTTCAGAAATGTTGCTCCAGAGACTAAGTCCCAGAAAACCTTCCGACCCCAAAAACTCCCAGAAGGAGGCGTCGGATCGTTTCGCGATGTTCTAGTGAAATGTTCAGCTCGACGGAATGCAACTTTTACTTAAAGGGGTCCAAGACCGTCAGACGCTTAGGTACGGAGGTACGGGCATGGGTCGGTTTTCCCCATACAAAATACCCCATGGAAAACTGCAAAACCCCAAAACAGGTCGAAGGAGTGGTCGGATCGTTTCGTGGTGTTCTAGTGAAATGTTCCATTCGATAGGGCGCAACTTTTTGCTAAAGGTGTCCAAGACCGTCAGACACTTACTTACGGAGATATAAGACACGTGCGTGGTTGCTCGTGCCGAGCTTCAGAAATGTTGCTCCAGAGACTAAGTCCCAGAAAACCTTCCGACCCCAAAAACTCCCAGAAGGAGGCGTCGGATCGTTTCGCGATGTTCTAGTGAAATGTTCAGCTCGACGGAATGCAACTTTTACTTAAAGGGGTCCAAGACCGTCAGACGCTTAGGTACGGAGGTACGGGCATGGGTCGGTTTTCCCCATACAAAATACCCCATGGAAAACTGCAAAACCCCAAAACAGGTCGAAGGAGTGGTCGGATCGTTTCGTGGTGTTCTAGTGAAATGTTCCATTCGATAGGGCGCAACTTTTTGCTAAAGGTGTCCAAGACCGTCAGACCCTTACTTACGGAGATATAAGACACGTGCGTGGTTGCTCGTGCCGAGCTTCAGAAATGTTGCTCCAGAGACTAAGTCCCAGAAAACCTTCCGACCCCAAAAACTCCCAGAAGGAGGCGTCGGATCGTTTCGCGATGTTCTAGTGAAATGTTCAGCTCGACGGAATGCAACTTTTACCTAAAGGGGTCCAAGACCGTCAGACGCTTAGGTACGGAGATACGGGCATGGGTCGGTTTTCCCCATACAAAATACCCCATGGAAAACTGCAAAACCCCAAAACAGGTCGAAGGAGTGGTCGGATCGTTTCGTGGTGTTCTAGTGAAATGTTCCATTCGATAGGGCGCAACTTTTTGCTTAAGCTGTCCAAGACCGTCAGACCCTTACTTACGGAGATATAAGACACGTGCGTGGTTGCCCGTGCCGAGCTTCAGAAATGTTGCTCCAGAGACTAAGTCCCAGAAAACCTTCCGACCCCAAAAACTCCCAGAAGGAGGCGTCGGATCGTTTCGCGATGTTCTAGTGAAATGTTCAGCTCGACGGAATGCAACTTTTACTTAAAGGGGTCCAAGACCGTCAGACGCTTAGGTACGGAGGTACGGGCAAGGGTCGGTTTTCCCCATACAAAATACCCCATGGAAAACTGCAAAACCCCAAAACAGGTCGAAGGAGTGGTCGGATCGTTTCGTGGTGTTCTAGTGAAATGTTCCATTCGATAGGGCGCAACTTTTTGCTAAAGGTGTCCAAGACCGTCAGACCCTTACTTACGGAGATATAAGACACGTGCGTGGTTGCTCGTGCCGAGCTTCAGAAATGTTGCTCCAGAGACTAAGTCCCAGAAAACCTTCCGACCCCAAAAACTCCCAGAAGGAGGCGTCGGATCGTTTCGCGATGTTCTAGTGAAATGTTCAGCTCGACGAAATGCAACTTTTACCTGAAGGGGTTCAAGACCGTCAGACGCTTAGGTACGGAGATACGGGCATGGGTCGGTTTTCCCCATACAAAATACCCCATGGAAAACTGCAAAACCCCAAAACAGGTCGAAGGAGTGGTCGGATCGTTTCGTGGTGTTCTAGTGAAATGTTCCATTCGATAGGGCGCAACTTTTTGCTTAAGCTGTCCAAGACCGTCAGACCCTTACTTACGGAGATATAAGACACGTGCGTGGTTGCCCGTGCCGAGCTTCAGAAATGTTGCTCCAGAGACTAAGTCCCAGAAAACCTTCCGACCCCAAAAACTCCCAGAAGGAGTCGTCGGATCGTTTCGCGATGTTCTAGTGAAATGTTCAGCTCGACGGAATGCAACTTTTACCTAAAGGGGTCCAAGACCGTCAGACGCTTAGGTACGGAGATACGGGCATGGGTCGGTTTTCCCCATACAAAATACCCCATTAAAAACTGCAAAACCCCAAAACAGGTCGAAGGAGTGGTCGGATCGTTTCGTGGTGTTCTAGTGAAATGTTCCATTCGATAGGGCGCAACTTTTTGCTAAGGGTGTCCAAGACCGTCAGACCCTTACTTACGGAGATATAAGACACGTGCGTGGTTGCTCGTGCCGAGCTTCAGAAATGTTGCTCCAGAGACTAAGTCCCAGAAAACCTTCCGACCCCAAAAACTCCCAGAAGGAGTCGTCGGACCGTTTCGCGATGTTCTAGTGAAATGTTCAGCTCGACGGAATGCAACTTTTACCTCAAGGGGTCCAAGACCGTCAGACGCTTAGGTACGGAGATACGGGCATGGGTCGGTTTTCCCCATACAAAATACCCCATGGAAAACTGCAAAACCCAAAAACAGGTCGAAGGAGTGGTCGGATCGTTTCGTGGTGTTTTAGTGAAATGTTCCAATCGATAGGGCGCAACTTTTTGCTAAAGGTGTCCAAGACCGTCAGACACTTACTTACGGAGATATAAGACACGTGCGTGGTTGCTCGTGCCGAGCTTCAGAAATGTTGCTCCAGAGACTAAGTCCCAGAAAACCTTCGGACCCCAAAAACTCCCAGAAGGAGTCGTCCGATCGTTTCGCGATGTTCTAGTGAAATGTTCAGCTCGACGAAATGCAACTTTTACCTAAAGGGGTCCAAGACCGTCAGACGCTTAGTTACGGAGATACGGGCATGGGTCGGTTTTCCCCATACAAAATACCCCATGGAAAACTGCAAAACCCCAAAACAGGTCGAAGGAGTGGTCGGATCGTTTCGTGATGTTCTAGTGAAATGTTCCATTCGATAGGGCGCAACTTTTTGCTAAAGGTGTCCAAGACCGTCAGACCCTTACTTACGGAGATATAAGACACGTGCGTGGTTGCCCGTGCCGAGCTTCAGAAATGTTGCTCCAGAGACTAAGTCCCAGAAAACCTTCCGACCCCAAAAACTCCCAGAAGGAGTCGTCGGACCGTTTCGCGATGTTCTAGTGAAATGTTCAGCTCGACGGAATGCAACTTTTACCTAAAGGGGTCCAAGACCGTCAGACGCTTAGGTACGGAGATACGGGCATGGGTCGGTTTTCCCCATACAAAATACCCCATTAAAAACTGCAAAACCCCAAAACAGGTCGAAGGAGTGGTCGGATCGTTTCGTGGTGTTCTAGTGAAATGTTCCATTCGATAGGGCGCAACTTTTTGCTAAGGGTGTCCAAGACCGTCAGACCCTTACTTACGGAGATATAAGACACGTGCGTGGTTGCTCGTGCCGAGCTTCAGAAATGTTGCTCCAGAGACTAAGTCCCAGAAAACCTTCCGACCCCAAAAACTCCCAGAAGGAGTCGTCGGACCGTTTCGCGATGTTCTAGTGAAATGTTCAGCTCGACGGAATGCAACTTTTACCTCAAGGGGTCCAAGACCGTCAGACGCTTAGGTACGGAGATACGGGCATGGGTCGGTTTTCCCCATACAAAATACCCCATGGAAAACTGCAAAACCCAAAAACAGGTCGAAGGAGTGGTCGGATCGTTTCGTGGTGTTTTAGTGAAATGTTCCAATCGATAGGGCGCAACTTTTTGCTAAAGGTGTCCAAGACCGTCAGACACTTACTTACGGAGATATAAGACACGTGCGTGGTTGCTCGTGCCGAGCTTCAGAAATGTTGCTCCAGAGACTAAGTCCCAGAAAACCTTCGGACCCCAAAAACTCCCAGAAGGAGTCGTCCGATCGTTTCGCGATGTTCTAGTGAAATGTTCAGCTCGACGAAATGCAACTTTTACCTAAAGGGGTCCAAGACCGTCAGACGCTTAGTTACGGAGATACGGGCATGGGTCGGTTTTCCCCATACAAAATACCCCATGGAAAACTGCAAAACCCCAAAACAGGTCGAAGGAGTGGTCGGATCGTTTCGTGATGTTCTAGTGAAATGTTCCATTCGATAGGGCGCAACTTTTTGCTAAAGGTGTCCAAGACCGTCAGACCCTTACTTACGGAGATATAAGACACGTGCGTGGTTGCCCGTGCCGAGCTTCAGAAATGTTGCTCCAGAGACTAAGTCCCAGAAAACCTTCCGACCCCAAAAACTCCCAGAAGGAGTCGTCGGACCGTTTCGCGATGTTCTAGTGAAATGTTCAGCTCGACGAAATGCAACTTTTACCTAAAGGGGTCCAAGACCGTCAGACGCTTAGGTACGGAGATACGGGCATGGGTCGGTTTTCCCCATACAAAATACCCCATGGAAAACTGCAAAACCCCAAAACAGGTCGAAGGAGTGGTCGGATCGTTTCGTGGTGTTCTAGTGAAATGTTCCATTCGATAGGGCGCAACTTTTTGCTAAAGGTGTCCAAGACCGTCAGACACTTACTTACGGAGATATAAGACACGTGCGTGGTTGCTCGTGCCGAGCTTCAGAATTGTTGCTCCAGAGACTAAGTCCCAGAAAACCTTCCGACCCCAAAAACTCCCAGAAGGAGTCGTCGGATCGTTTCGCGATGTTCTAGTGAAATGTTCAGCTCGACGAAATGCAACTTTTACCTTAAGGGGTCCAAGACCGTCAGACGCTTAGGTACGGAGATACGGGCATGGGTCGGTTTTCCCCATACAAAATACCCCATTAAAAACTGCAAAACCCCAAAACAGGTCGAAGGAGTGGTCGGATCGTTTCGTGGTGTTCTAGTGAAATGTTCCATTCGATAGGGCGCAACTTTTTGCTAAAGGTGTCCAAGACCGTCAGACACTTACTTACGGAGATATAAGACACGTGCGTGGTTGCTCGTGCCGAGCTTCAGAAATGTTGCTCCAGAGACTAAGTCCGAGAAAACCTTCCGACCCCAAAAACTCCCAGAAGGAGTCGTCGGATCGTTTCGCGATGTTCTAGTGAAATGTTCAGCTCGACGGAATGCAACTTTTACCTCAAGGGGTCCAAGACCGTCAGACGCTTAGGTACGGAGATACGGGCATGGGTCGGTTTTCCCCATACAAAATACCCCATGGAAAACTGCAAAACCCCAAAACAGGTCGAAGGAGTGGTCGGATCGTTTCGTGGTGTTCTAGTGAAATGTTCCATTCGATAGGGCGCAACTTTTTGCTAAAGGTGTCCAAGACCGTCAGACCCTTACTTACGGAGATATAAGACACGTGCGTGGTTGCTCGTGCCGAGCTTCAGAAATGTTGCTCCAGAGACTAAGTCCCAGAAAACCTTCCGACCCCAAAAACTCCCAGAAGGAGTCGTCGGATCGTTTCGCGATGTTCTAGTGAAATGTTCAGCTCGACGGAATGCAACTTTTACCTCAAGGGGTCCAAGACCGTCAGACGCTTAGGTACGGAGATACGGGCATGGGTCGGTTTTCCCCATACAAAATACCCCATGGAAAACTGCAAAACCCCAAAACAGGTCGAAGGAGTGGTCGGATCGTTTCGTGGTGTTCTAGTGAAATGTTCCATTCGATAGGGCGCAACTTTTTGCTAAAGGTGTCCAAGACCGTCAGACACTTACTTACGGAGATATAAGACACGTGCGTGGTTGCTCGTGCCGAGCTTCAGAAATGTTGCTCCAGAGACTAAGTCCCAGAAAACCTTCCGACCCCAAAAACTCCCAGAAGGAGGCGTCGGATCGTTTCGCGATGTTCTAGTGAAATGTTCAGCTCGACGGAATGCAACTTTTACTTAAAGGGGTCCAAGACCGTCAGACGCTTAGGTACGGAGGTACGGGCATGGGTCGGTTTTCCCCATACAAAATACCCCATGGAAAACTGCAAAACCCCAAAACAGGTCGAAGGAGTGGTCGGATCGTTTCGTGGTGTTCTAGTGAAATGTTCCATTCGATAGGGCGCAACTTTTTGCTAAAGGTGTCCAAGACCGTCAGACACTTACTTACGGAGATATAAGACACGTGCGTGGTTGCTCGTGCCGAGCTTCAGAAATGTTGCTCCAGAGACTAAGTCCCAGAAAACCTTCCGACCCCAAAAACTCCCAGAAGGAGGCGTCGGATCGTTTCGCGATGTTCTAGTGAAATGTTCAGCTCGACGGAATGCAACTTTTACTTAAAGGGGTCCAAGACCGTCAGACGCTTAGGTACGGAGGTACGGGCATGGGTCGGTTTTCCCCATACAAAATACCCCATGGAAAACTGCAAAACCCCAAAACAGGTCGAAGGAGTGGTCGGATCGTTTCGTGGTGTTCTAGTGAAATGTTCCATTCGATAGGGCGCAACTTTTTGCTAAAGGTGTCCAAGACCGTCAGACCCTTACTTACGGAGATATAAGACACGTGCGTGGTTGCTCGTGCCGAGCTTCAGAAATGTTGCTCCAGAGACTAAGTCCCAGAAAACCTTCCGACCCCAAAAACTCCCAGAAGGAGGCGTCGGATCGTTTCGCGATGTTCTAGTGAAATGTTCAGCTCGACGGAATGCAACTTTTACCTAAAGGGGTCCAAGACCGTCAGACGCTTAGGTACGGAGATACGGGCATGGGTCGGTTTTCCCCATACAAAATACCCCATGGAAAACTGCAAAACCCCAAAACAGGTCGAAGGAGTGGTCGGATCGTTTCGTGGTGTTCTAGTGAAATGTTCCATTCGATAGGGCGCAACTTTTTGCTTAAGCTGTCCAAGACCGTCAGACCCTTACTTACGGAGATATAAGACACGTGCGTGGTTGCCCGTGCCGAGCTTCAGAAATGTTGCTCCAGAGACTAAGTCCCAGAAAACCTTCCGACCCCAAAAACTCCCAGAAGGAGGCGTCGGATCGTTTCGCGATGTTCTAGTGAAATGTTCAGCTCGACGGAATGCAACTTTTACTTAAAGGGGTCCAAGACCGTCAGACGCTTAGGTACGGAGGTACGGGCATGGGTCGGTTTTCCCCATACAAAATACCCCATGGAAAACTGCAAAACCCCAAAACAGGTCGAAGGAGTGGTCGGATCGTTTCGTGGTGTTCTAGTGAAATGTTCCATTCGATAGGGCGCAACTTTTTGCTAAAGGTGTCCAAGACCGTCAGACCCTTACTTACGGAGATATAAGACACGTGCGTGGTTGCTCGTGCCGAGCTTCAGAAATGTTGCTCCAGAGACTAAGTCCCAGAAAACCTTCCGACCCCAAAAACTCCCAGAAGGAGGCGTCGGATCGTTTCGCGATGTTCTAGTGAAATGTTCAGCTCGACGAAATGCAACTTTTACCTGAAGGGGTTCAAGACCGTCAGACGCTTAGGTACGGAGATACGGGCATGGGTCGGTTTTCCCCATACAAAATACCCCATGGAAAACTGCAAAACCCCAAAACAGGTCGAAGGAGTGGTCGGATCGTTTCGTGGTGTTCTAGTGAAATGTTCCATTCGATAGGGCGCAACTTTTTGCTTAAGCTGTCCAAGACCGTCAGACCCTTACTTACGGAGATATAAGACACGTGCGTGGTTGCTCGTGCCGAGCTTCAGAAATGTTGCTCCAGAGACTAAGTCCCAGAAAACCTTCCGACCCCAAAAACTCCCAGAAGGAGTCGTCGGATCGTTTCGCGATGTTCTAGTGAAATGTTCAGCTCGACGGAATGCAACTTTTACCTAAAGGGGTCCAAGACCGTCAGACGCTTAGGTACGGAGATACGGGCATGGGTCGGTTTTCCCCATACAAAATACCCCATTGAAAACTGCAAAACCCCAAAACAGGTCGAAGGAGTGGTCGGATCGTTTCGTGGTGTTCTAGTGAAATGTTCCATTCGATAGGGCGCAACTTTTTGCTAAGGGTGTCCAAGACCGTCAGACCCTTACTTACGGAGATATAAGACACGTGCGTGGTTGCTCGTGCCGAGCTTCAGAAATGTTGCTCCAGAGACTAAGTCCCAGAAAACCTTCCGACCCCAAAAACTCCCAGAAGGAGTCGTCGGACCGTTTCGCGATGTTCTAGTGAAATGTTCAGCTCGACGGAATGCAACTTTTACCTCAAGGGGTCCAAGACCGTCAGACGCTTAGGTACGGAGATACGGGCATGGGTCGGTTTTCCCCATACAAAATACCCCATGGAAAACTGCAAAACCCAAAAACAGGTCGAAGGAGTGGTCGGATCGTTTCGTGGTGTTTTAGTGAAATGTTCCAATCGATAGGGCGCAACTTTTTGCTAAAGGTGTCCAAGACCGTCAGACACTTACTTACGGAGATATAAGACACGTGCGTGGTTGCTCGTGCCGAGCTTCAGAAATGTTGCTCCAGAGACTAAGTCCCAGAAAACCTTCGGACCCCAAAAACTCCCAGAAGGAGTCGTCCGATCGTTTCGCGATGTTCTAGTGAAATGTTCAGCTCGACGAAATGCAACTTTTTGCTAAAGGGGTCCAAGACCGTCAGACGCTTACTTACGGAGATACGGGCATGGGTCGGTTTTCCCCATACAAAATACCCCATGGAAAACTGCAAAACCCAAAAACAGGTCGAAGGAGTGGTCGGATCGTTTCGTGATGTTCTAGTGAAATGTTCCATTCGATAGGGCGCAACTTTTTGCTAAAGGTGTCCAAGACCGTCAGACCCTTACTTACGGAGATATAAGACACGTGCGTGGTTGCTCGTGCCGAGCTTCAGAAATGTTGCTCCAGAGACTAAGTCCCAGAAAACCTTCCGACCCCAAAAACTCCCAGAAGGAGTCGTCGGACCGTTTCGCGATGTTCTAGTGAAATGTTCAGCTCGACGGAATGCAACTTTTACCTAAAGGGGTCCAAGACCGTCAGACGCTTAGGTACGGAGATACGGGCATGGGTCGGTTTTCCCCATACAAAATACCCCATGGAAAACTGCAAAACCCCAAAACAGGTCGAAGGAGTGGTCGGATCGTTTCGTGGTGTTCTAGTGAAATGTTCCATTCGATAGGGCGCAACTTTTTGCTAAAGGTGTCCAAGACCGTCAGACACTTACTTACGGAGATATAAGACACGTGCGTGGTTGCTCGTGCCGAGCTTCAGAAATGTTGCTCCAGAGACTAAGTCCCAGAAAACCTTCCGACCCCAAAAACTCCCAGAAGGAGTCGTCGGATCGTTTCGCGATGTTCTAGTGAAATGTTCAGCTCGACGAAATGCAACTTTTACCTTAAGGGGTCCAAGACCGTCAGACGCTTAGGTACGGAGATACGGGCATGGGTCGGTTTTCCCCATACAAAATACCCCATTAAAAACTGCAAAACCCCAAAACAGGTCGAAGGAGTGGTCGGATCGTTTCGTGGTGTTCTAGTGAAATGTTCCATTCGATAGGGCGCAACTTTTTGCTAAAGGTGTCCAAGACCGTCAGACACTTACTTACGGAGATATAAGACACGTGCGTGGTTGCTCGTGCCGAGCTTCAGAAATGTTGCTCCAGAGACTAAGTCCGAGAAAACCTTCGGACCCCAAAAACTCCCAGAAGGAGTCGTCGGATCGTTTCGCGATGTTCTAGTGAAATGTTCAGCTCGACGGAATGCAACTTTTACCTCAAGGGGTCCAAGACCGTCAGACGCTTAGGTACGGAGATACGGGCATGGGTCGGTTTTCCCCATACAAAATACCCCATGGAAAACTGCAAAACCCCAAAACAGGTCGAAGGAGTGGTCGGATCGTTTCGTGGTGTTCTACTGACTTTTTAGGCTTAACGAGACACAACTTTCCGCAGAAGGGTGCAAAACTGTCAGACTCATAGTTTCGGAGATACAAGCATGGGTCATGTTTGCTCGTGCCGAGCTTCAGAATTTTCCATGGCCAAAAAGCCCTAGAATTTGACATTTCACTATTATAGGGAGGTATGGTTGTACTGAGTCGTCATAGAAAGTTTAGCCTCCTCATGTAAACTGACGATTCGATATCAGGGAGGTCGGGAGTTGTCGAAAAGAGACCCTAGGACCTAATACTAGACCCATGTAGTGGCAAGGTGTTTCGGCCCGTGGGTGACGGTTGTATGAAATTTGGGTGACGGCAACTACGACTGGTTCTGGTACCGGGAAGGTGTGTCTTGGGGTCCGGAGGCGTTTTAACGGTAGCTGGGTG
>NW_026525517.1:485000-492500 GCF_943737925.1 Anopheles nili | reverse complement strand
GAGCAAACGCGCCCAAGACCGGGAATCGATATCTCCAACCGGCTGGTCGGTAGAGCGATTCCCAACACCCCATAGACACCGCAATGGGTGAAAATCGGCTAAGTCCCAATATGTACCTTCAGAGGGGCATATCTCGAAAACTACTCGTCAGATCGGGGCCAAATTCACAGAGAAGACACATGTCGAGGAGTTGTTTCGGATGAGCGATAGTGGTTTTTGGGTGAAAATGTACCCCTAAACCTTGTACAGAGAGGACCCCTTCCGTAGAGCAAAATCCTGAAGGTCGGGGTCGCGCAAGGGTCGACATGGGTCGAGGTGGACTATCATGCGAAACCACTTTTTTCGGTCCCTACGGTGCCCCTAGATGATGAAAAGTACAATCCGAGGTTGATTACGAACACTTTTGTGCACCCCCTTCCGTAGAGCAAAATCCTGAAGGTCGGGGTTGCGCACAAGTAGACCCCCTTCCGTAGAGCAAAATCCTGAAGGTCGGGGTCGCGCAAGGGTCGACATGGGTCGAGGTGGACTATCATGCGAAACCACTTTTTTCGGTCCCTACGGTGCCCCTAGATGATGAAAAGTACAATCCGAGGTTGATTACGAACACTTTTGTGCACCCCCTTCCGTAGAGCAAAATCCTGAAGGTCGGGGTCGCGCAAGGGTCGACATGGGTCGAGGTGGACTATCATGCGAAACCACTTTTTTCGGTCCCTACGGTGCCCCTAGATGATGAAAAGTACAATCCGAGGTTGATTACGAACACTTTTGTGCACCCCCTTCCGTAGAGCAAAATCCTGAAGGTCGGGGTCGCGCAAGGGTCGACATGGGTCGAGGTGGACTATCATGCGAAACCACTTTTTTCGGTCCCTACGGTGCCCCTAGATGATGAAAAGTACAATCCGAGGTTGATTACGAACACTTTTGTGCACCCCCTTCCGTAGAGCAAAATCCTGAAGGTCGGGGTCGCGCAAGGGTCGACATGGGTCGAGGTGGACTATCATGCGAAACCACTTTTTTCGGTCCCTACGGTGCCCCTAGATGATGAAAAGTACAATCCGAGGTTGATTACGAACACTTTTGTGCACCCCCTTCCGTAGAGCAAAATCCTGAAGGTCGGGGTCGCACAAGTGTGCACCCCCTTCCGTAGAGCAAAATCCTGAAGGTCGGGGTCGCGCAAGGGTCGACATGGGTCGAGGTGGACTATCATGCGAAACCACTTTTTTCGGTCCCTACGGTGCCCCTAGATGATGAAAAGTACAATCCGAGGTTGATTACGAACACTTTTGTGCACCCCCTTCCGTAGAGCAAAATCCTGAAGGTCGGGGTTGCGCCCAAGTAGACCCCCTTCCGTAGAGCAAAATCCTGAAGGTCGGGGTCGCGCAAGGGTCGACATGGGTCGAGGTGGACTATCATGCGAAACCACTTTTTTCGGTCCCTACGGTGCCCCTAGATGATGAAAAGTACAATCCGAGGTTGATTACGAACACTTTTGTGCACCCCCTTCCGTAGAGCAAAATCCTGAAGGTCGGGGTCGCGCAAGGGTCGACATGGGTCGAGGTGGACTATCATGCGAAACCACTTTTTTCGGTCCCTACGGTGCCCCTAGATGATGAAAAGTACAATCCGAGGTTGATTACGAACACTTTTGTGCACCCCCTTCCGTAGAGCAAAATCCTGAAGGTCGGGGTCGCACAAGTGTGCACCCCCTTCCGTAGAGCAAAATCCTGAAGGTCGGGGTCGCGCAAGGGTCGACATGGGTCGAGGTGGACTATCATGCGAAACCACTTTTTTCGGTCCCTACGGTGCCCCTAGATGATGAAAAGTACAATCCGAGGTTGATTACGAACACTTTTGTGCACCCCCTTCCGTAGAGCAAAATCCTGAAGGTCGGGGTCGCACAAGTGTGCACCCCCTTCCGTAGAGCAAAATCCTGAAGGTCGGGGTCGCGCAAGGGTCGACATGGGTCGAGGTGGACTATCATGCGAAACCACTTTTTTCGGTCCCTACGGTGCCCCTAGATGATGAAAAGTACAATCCGAGGTTGATTACGAACACTTTTGTGCACCCCCTTCCGTAGAGCAAAATCCTGAAGGTCGGGGTCGCGCAAGGGTCGACATGGGTCGAGGTGGACTATCATGCGAAACCACTTTTTTCGGTCCCTACGGTGCCCGTAGATGATGAAAAGTACAATCCGAGGTTGATTACGAACACTTTTGTGCACCCCCTTCCGTAGAGCAAAATCCTGAAGGTCGGGGTTGCGCACAAGTAGACCCCCTTCCGTAGAGCAAAATCCTGAAGGTCGGGGTCGCGCAAGGGTCGACATGGGTCGAGGTGGACTATCATGCGAAACCACTTTTTTCGGTCCCTACGGTGCCCCTAGATGATGAAAAGTACAATCCGAGGTTGATTACGAACACTTTTGTGCACCCCCTTCCGTAGAGCAAAATCCTGAAGGTCGGGGTCGCGCAAGGGTCGACATGGGTCGAGGTGGACTATCATGCGAAACCACTTTTTTCGGTCCCTACGGTGCCCCTAGATGATGAAAAGTACAATCCGAGGTTGATTACGAACACTTTTGTGCACCCCCTTCCGTAGAGCAAAATCCTGAAGGTCGGGGTTGCGCACAAGTCGACCCCCTTCCGTAGAGCAAAATCCTGAAGGTCGGGGTCGCGCAAGGGTCGACATGGGTCGAGGTGGACTATCATGCGAAACCACTTTTTTCGGTCCCTACGGTGCCCCTAGATGATGAAAAGTACAATCCGAGGTTGATTACGAACACTTTTGTGCACCCCCTTCCGTAGAGCAAAATCCTGAAGGTCGGGGTCGCGCAAGGGTCGACATGGGTCGAGGTGGACTATCATGCGAAACCACTTTTTTCGGTCCCTACGGTGCCCCTAGATGATGAAAAGTACAATCCGAGGTTGATTACGAACACTTTTGTGCACCCCCTTCCGTAGAGCAAAATCCTGAAGGTCGGGGTCGCGCAAGGGTCGACATGGGTCGAGGTGGACTATCATGCGAAACCACTTTTTTCGGTCCCTACGGTGCCCCTAGATGATGAAAAGTACAATCCGAGGTTGATTACGAACACTTTTGTGCACCCCCTTCCGTAGAGCAAAATCCTGAAGGTCGGGGTCGCACAAGTGTGCACCCCCTTCCGTAGAGCAAAATCCTGAAGGTCGGGGTCGCGCAAGGGTCGACATGGGTCGAGGTGGACTATCATGCGAAACCACTTTTTTCGGTCCCTACGGTGCCCCTAGATGATGAAAAGTACAATCCGAGGTTGATTACGAACACTTTTGTGCACCCCCTTCCGTAGAGCAAAATCCTGAAGGTCGGGGTTGCGCCCAAGTAGACCCCCTTCCGTAGAGCAAAATCCTGAAGGTCGGGGTCGCGCAAGGGTCGACATGGGTCGAGGTGGACTATCATGCGAAACCACTTTTTTCGGTCCCTACGGTGCCCCTAGATGATGAAAAGTACAATCCGAGGTTGATTACGAACACTTTTGTGCACCCCCTTCCGTAGAGCAAAATCCTGAAGGTCGGGGTCGCGCAAGGGTCGACATGGGTCGAGGTGGACTATCATGCGAAACCACTTTTTTCGGTCCCTACGGTGCCCCTAGATGATGAAAAGTACAATCCGAGGTTGATTACGAACACTTTTGTGCACCCCCTTCCGTAGAGCAAAATCCTGAAGGTCGGGGTCGCGCAAGGGTCGACATGGGTCGAGGTGGACTATCATGCGAAACCACTTTTTTCGGTCCCTACGGTGCCCCTAGATGATGCAAAGTACAATCCGAGGTTGATTACGAACACTTTCGTGCACCCCCTTCCGTAGAGCAAAATCCTGAAGGTCGGGGTCGCACAAGTGTGCACCCCCTTCCGTAGAGCAAAATCCTGAAGGTCGGGGTCGCGCAAGGGTCGACATGGGTCGAGGTGGACTATCATGCGAAACCACTTTTTTCGGTCCCTACGGTGCCCCTAGATGATGAAAAGTACAATCCGAGGTTGATTACGAACACTTTTGTGCACCCCCTTCCGTAGAGCAAAATCCTGAAGGTCGGGGTTGCGCACAAGTCGTCCCCCTTCCGTAGAGCAAAATCCTGAAGGTCGGGGTCGCGCAAGGGTCGACATGGGTCGAGGTGGACTATCATGCGAAACCACTTTTTTCGGTCCCTACGGTGCCCCTAGATGATGAAAAGTACAATCCGAGGTTGATTACGAACACTTTTGTGCACCCCCTTCCGTAGAGCAAAATCCTGAAGGTCGGGGTTGCGCACAAGTAGACCCCCTTCCGTAGAGCAAAATCCTGAAGGTCGGGGTCGCGCAAGGGTCGACATGGGTCGAGGTGGACTATCATGCGAAACCACTTTTTTCGGTCCCTACGGTGCCCCTAGATGATGAAAAGTACAATCCGAGGTTGATTACGAACACTTTTGTGCACCCCCTTCCGTAGAGCAAAATCCTGAAGGTCGGGGTCGCGCAAGGGTAGACCCCTTCCGTAGAGCAAAATCCTGAAGGTCGGGGTCGCGCAAGGGTCGACATGGGTCGAGGTGGACTATCATGCGAAACCACTTTTTTCGGTCCCTACGGTGCCCCTAGATGATGAAAAGTACAATCCGAGGTTGATTACGAACACTTTTGTGCACCCCCTTCCGTAGAGCAAAATCCTGAAGGTCGGGGTTGCGCACAAGTAGACCCCCTTCCGTAGAGCAAAATCCTGAAGGTCGGGGTCGCGCAAGGGTCGACATGGGTCGAGGTGGACTATCATGCGAAACCACTTTTTTCGGTCCCTACGGTGCCCCTAGATGATGAAAAGTACAATCCGAGGTTGATTACGAACACTTTTGTGCACCCCCTTCCGTAGAGCAAAATCCTGAAGGTCGGGGTTGCGCACAAGTAGACCCCCTTCCGTAGAGCAAAATCCTGAAGGTCGGGGTCGCGCAAGGGTCGACATGGGTCGAGGTGGACTATCATGCGAAACCACTTTTTTCGGTCCCTACGGTGCCCCTAGATGATGAAAAGTACAATCCGAGGTTGATTACGAACACTTTTGTGCACCCCCTTCCGTAGAGCAAAATCCTGAAGGTCGGGGTCGCGCAAGGGTCGACATGGGTCGAGGTGGACTATCATGCGAAACCACTTTTTTCGGTCCCTACGGTGCCCCTAGATGATGAAAAGTACAATCCGAGGTTGATTACGAACACTTTTGTGCACCCCCTTCCGTAGAGCAAAATCCTGAAGGTCGGGGTTGCGCACAAGTAGACCCCCTTCCGTAGAGCAAAATCCTGAAGGTCGGGGTTGCGCACAAGTAGACCCCCTTCCGTAGAGCAAAATCCTGAAGGTCGGGGTCGCGCAAGGGTCGACATGGGTCGAGGTGGACTATCATGCGAAACCACTTTTTTCGGTCCCTACGGTGCCCCTAGATGATGAAAAGTACAATCCGAGGTTGATTACGAACACTTTTGTGCACCCCCTTCCGTAGAGCAAAATCCTGAAGGTCGGGGTCGCGCAAGGGTCGACATGGGTCGAGGTGGACTATCATGCGAAACCACTTTTTTCGGTCCCTACGGTGCCCCTAGATGATGAAAAGTACAATCCGAGGTTGATTACGAACACTTTTGTGCACCCCCTTCCGTAGAGCAAAATCCTGAAGGTCGGGGTTGCGCACAAGTAGACCCCCTTCCGTAGAGCAAAATCCTGAAGGTCGGGGTCGCGCACGGGTCGACATGGGTCGAGGTGGACTATCATGCGAAACCACTTTTTTCGGTCCCTACGGTGCCCCTAGATGATGAAAAGTACAATCCGAGGTTGATTACGAACACTTTTGTGCACCCCCTTCCGTAGAGCAAAATCCTGAAGGTCGGGGTTGCGCACAAGTAGACCCCCTTCCGTAGAGCAAAATCCTGAAGGTCGGGGTCGCGCAAGGGTCGACATGGGTCGAGGTGGACTATCATGCGAAACCACTTTTTTCGGTCCCTACGGTGCCCCTAGATGATGAAAAGTACAATCCGAGGTTGATTACGAACACTTTTGTGCACCCCCTTCCGTAGAGCAAAATCCTGAAGGTCGGGGTTACGCACAAGTAGACCCCCTTCCGTAGAGCAAAATCCTGAAGGTCGGGGTCGCGCAAGGGTCGACATGGGTCGAGGTGGACTATCATGCGAAACCACTTTTTTCGGTCCCTACGGTGCCCCTAGATGATGAAAAGTACAATCCGAGGTTGATTACGAACACTTTTGTGCACCCCCTTCCGTAGAGCAAAATCCTGAAGGTCGGGGTTGCGCACAAGTAGACCCCCTTCCGTAGAGCAAAATCCTGAAGGTCGGGGTCGTGCAAGGGTCGACATGGGTCGAGGTGGACTATCATGCGAAACCACTTTTTTCGGTCCCTACGGTGCCCCTAGATGATGAAAAGTACAATCCGAGGTTGATTACGAACACTTTTGTGCACCCCCTTCCGTAGAGCAAAATCCTGAAGGTCGGGGTCGCGCAAGGGTCGACATGGGTCGAGGTGGACTATCATGCGAAACCACTTTTTTCGGTCCCTACGGTGCCCCTAGATGATGAAAAGTACAATCCGAGGTTGATTACGAACACTTTTGTGCACCCCCTTCCGTAGAGCAAAATCCTGAAGGTCGGGGTCGCGCAAGGGTCGACATGGGTCGAGGTGGACTATCATGCGAAACCACTTTTTTCGGTCCCTACGGTGCCCCTAGATGATGAAAAGTACAATCCGAGGTTGATTACGAACACTTTTGTGCACCCCCTTCCGTAGAGCAAAATCCTGAAGGTCGGGGTCGCGCAAGGGTCGACATGGGTCGAGGTGGACTATCATGCGAAACCACTTTTTTCGGTCCCTACGGTGCCCCTAGATGATGAAAAGTACAATCCGAGGTTGATTACGAACACTTTTGTGCACCCCCTTCCGTAGAGCAAAATCCTGAAGGTCGGGGTTACGCACAAGTAGACCCCCTTCCGTAGAGCAAAATCCTGAAGGTCGGGGTCGCGCAAGGGTCGACATGGGTCGAGGTGGACTATCATGCGAAACCACTTTTTTCGGTCCCTACGGTGCCCCTAGATGATGAAAAGTACAATCCGAGGTTGATTACGAACACTTTTGTGCACCCCCTTCCGTAGAGCAAAATCCTGAAGGTCGGGGTCGCGCAAGGGTCGACATGGGTCGAGGTGGACTATCATGCGAAACCACTTTTTTCGGTCCCTACGGTGCCCCTAGATGATGAAAAGTACAATCCGAGGTTGATTACGAACACTTTTGTGCACCCCCTTCCGTAGAGCAAAATCCTGAAGGTTGGGGTTGCGCACAAGTAGACCCCCTTCCGTAGAGCAAAATCCTGAAGGTCGGGGTCGCGCAAGGGTCGACATGGGTCGAGGTGGACTATCATGCGAAACCACTTTTTTCGGTCCCTACGGTGCCCCTAGATGATGAAAAGTACAATCCGAGGTTGATTACGAACACTTTTGTGCACCCCCTTCCGTAG
>NW_026525517.1:452500-472500 GCF_943737925.1 Anopheles nili | reverse complement strand
TGAAAAGTACAATCCGAGGTTGATTACGAACACTTTTGTGCACCCCCTTCCGTAGAGCAAAATCCTGAAGGTCGGGGTCGCGCAAGGGTCGACATGGGTCGAGGTGGACTATCATGCGAAACCACTTTTTTCGGTCCCTACGGTGCCCCTAGATGATGAAAAGTACAATCCGAGGTTGATTACGAACACTTTTGTGCACCCCCTTCCGTAGAGCAAAATCCTGAAGGTCGGGGTCGCGCAAGGGTCGACATGGGTCGAGGTGGACTATCATGCGAAACCACTTTTTTCGGTCCCTACGGTGCCCCTAGATGATGAAAAGTACAATCCGAGGTTGATTACGAACACTTTTGTGCACCCCCTTCCGTAGAGCAAAATCCTGTAGGTCGGGGTCGCGCAAGGGTAGACCCCTTCCGTAGAGCAAAATCCTGAAGGTCGGGGTCGCGCAAGGGTCGACATGGGTCGAGGTGGACTATCATGCGAAACCACTTTTTTCGGTCCCTACGGTGCCCCTAGATGATGAAAAGTACAATCCGAGGTTGATTACGAACACTTTTGTGCACCCCCTTCCGTAGAGCAAAATCCTGAAGGTCGGGGTCGCGCAAGGGTCGACATGGGTCGAGGTGGACTATCATGCGAAACCACTTTTTTCGGTCCCTACGGTGCCCCTAGATGATGAAAAGTACAATCCGAGGTTGATTACGAACACTTTTGTGCACCCCCTTCCGTAGAGCAAAATCCTGAAGGTCGGGGTTGCGCACAAGTAGACCCCCTTCCGTAGAGCAAAATCCTGAAGGTCGGGGTCGCGCAAGGGTCGACATGGGTCGAGGTGGACTATCATGCGAAACCACTTTTTTCGGTCCCTACGGTGCCCCTAGATGATGAAAAGTACAATCCGAGGTTGATTACGAACACTTTTGTGCACCCCCTTCCGTAGAGCAAAATCCTGAAGGTCGGGGTCGCGCAAGGGTCGACATGGGTCGAGGTGGACTATCATGCGAAACCACTTTTTTCGGTCCCTACGGTGCCCCTAGATGATGAAAAGTACAATCCGAGGTTGATTACGAACACTTTTGTGCACCCCCTTCCGTAGAGCAAAATCCTGAAGGTCGGGGTCGCGCAAGGGTCGACATGGGTCGAGGTGGACTATCATGCGAAACCACTTTTTTCGGTCCCTACGGTGCCCCTAGATGATGAAAAGTACAATCCGAGGTTGATTACGAACACTTTTGTGCACCCCCTTCCGTAGAGCAAAATCCTGAAGGTCGGGGTTGCGCACAAGTAGACCCCCTTCCGTAGAGCAAAATCCTGAAGGTCGGGGTCGCGCAAGGGTCGACATGGGTCGAGGTGGACTATCATGCGAAACCACTTTTTTCGGTCCCTACGGTGCCCCTAGATGATGAAAAGTACAATCCGAGGTTGATTACGAACACTTTTGTGCACCCCCTTCCGTAGAGCAAAATCCTGAAGGTCGGGGTTGCGCACAAGTCGACCCCCTTCCGTAGAGCAAAATCCTGAAGGTCGGGGTCGCGCAAGGGTCGACATGGGTCGAGGTGGACTATCATGCGAAACCACTTTTTTCGGTCCCTACGGTGCCCCTAGATGATGAAAAGTACAATCCGAGGTTGATTACGAACACTTTTGTGCACCCCCTTCCGTAGAGCAAAATCCTGAAGGTCGGGGTCGCGCAAGGGTCGACATGGGTCGAGGTGGACTATCATGCGAAACCACTTTTTTCGGTCCCTACGGTGCCCCTAGATGATGAAAAGTACAATCCGAGGTTGATTACGAACACTTTTGTGCACCCCCTTCCGTAGAGCAAAATCCTGAAGGTCGGGGTCGAGCAAGGGTAGACCCCTTCCGTAGAGCAAAATCCTGAAGGTCGGGGTCGCGCAAGTGTGCACCCCCTTCCGTAGAGCAAAATCCTGAAGGTCGGGGTCGCGCAAGGGTCGACATGGGTCGAGGTGGACTATCATGCGAAACCACTTTTTTCGGTCCCTACGGTGCCCCTAGATGATGAAAAGTACAATCCGAGGTTGATTACGAACACTTTTGTGCACCCCCTTCCGTAGAGCAAAATCCTGAAGGTCGGGGTCGAGCAAGGGTAGACCCCTTCCGTAGAGCAAAATCCTGAAGGTCGGGGTCGCGCAAGTGTGCACCCCCTTCCGTAGAGCAAAATCCTGAAGGTCGGGGTCGCGCAAGGGTCGACATGGGTCGAGGTGGACTATCATGCGAAACCACTTTTTTCGGTCCCTACGGTGCCCCTAGATGATGAAAAGTACAATCCGAGGTTGATTACGAACACTTTTGTGCACCCCCTTCCGTAGAGCAAAATCCTGAAGGTCGGGGTCGCACAAGTGTGCACCCCCTTCCGTAGAGCAAAATCCTGAAGGTCGGGGTCGCGCAAGGGTCGACATGGGTCGAGGTGGACTATCATGCGAAACCACTTTTTTCGGTCCCTACGGTGCCCCTAGATGATGAAAAGTACAATCCGAGGTTGATTACGAACACTTTTGTGCACCCCCTTCCGTAGAGCAAAATCCTGAAGGTCGGGGTCGCGCAAGGGTCGACATGGGTCGAGGTGGACTATCATGCGAAACCACTTTTTTCGGTCCCTACGGTGCCCCTAGATGATGAAAAGTACAATCCGAGGTTGATTACGAACACTTTTGTGCACCCCCTTCCGTAGAGCAAAATCCTGAAGGTCGGGGTCGCGCAAGGGTCGACATGGGTCGAGGTGGACTATCATGCGAAACCACTTTTTTCGGTCCCTACGGTGCCCCTAGATGATGAAAAGTACAATCCGAGGTTGATTACGAACACTTTTGTGCACCCCCTTCCGTAGAGCAAAATCCTGAAGGTCGGGGTCGCGCAAGGGTCGACATGGGTCGAGGTGGACTATCATGCGAAACCACTTTTTTCGGTCCCTACGGTGCCCCTAGATGATGAAAAGTACAATCCGAGGTTGATTACGAACACTTTTGTGCACCCCCTTCCGTAGAGCAAAATCCTGAAGGTCGGGGTTGCGCACAAGTCGACCCCCTTCCGTAGAGCAAAATCCTGAAGGTCGGGGTCGCGCAAGGGTCGACATGGGTCGAGGTGGACTATCATGCGAAACCACTTTTTTCGGTCCCTACGGTGCCCCTAGATGATGAAAAGTACAATCCGAGGTTGATTACGAACACTTTTTGTGCACCCCCTTCCGTAGAGCAAAATCCTGAAGGTCGGGGTTGCGCACAAGTGTGCACCCCCTTCCGTAGAGCAAAATCCTGAAGGTCGGGGTCGAGCAAGGGTCGACATGGGTCGAGGTGGACTATCATGCGAAACCACTTTTTTCGGTCCCTACGGTGTCCCTAGATGATGAAAAGTACAATCCGAGGTTGATTACGAACACCTTTGTGCACCCCCTTCCGTAGAGCAAAATCCTGAAGGTCGGGGTCGCACAAGTGTGCACCCCCTTCCGTAGAGCAAAATCCTGAAGGTCGGGGTCGCGCAAGGGTCGACATGGGTCGAGGTGGACTATCATGCGAAACCACTTTTTTCGGTCCCTACGGTGCCCCTAGATGATGAAAAGTACAATCCGAGGTTGATTACGAACACTTTTTGTGCACCCCCTTCCGTAGAGCAAAATCCTGAAGGTCGGGGTTGCGCACAAGTGTGCACCCCCTTCCGTAGAGCAAAATCCTGAAGGTCGGGGTCGAGCAAGGGTCGACATGGGTCGAGGTGGACTATCATGCGAAACCACTTTTTTCGGTCCCTACGGTGTCCCTAGATGATGAAAAGTACAATCCGAGGTTGATTACGAACACCTTTGTGCACCCCCTTCCGTAGAGCAAAATCCTGAAGGTCGGGGTCGCACAAGTGTGCACCCCCTTCCGTAGAGCAAAATCCTGAAGGTCGGGGTCGCGCAAGGGTCGACATGGGTCGAGGTGGACTATCATGCGAAACCACTTTTTTCGGTCCCTACGGTGCCCCTAGATGATGAAAAGTACAATCCGAGGTTGATTACGAACACTTTTGTGCACCCCCTTCCGTAGAGCAAAATCCTGAAGGTCGGGGTCGCGCAAGGGTCGACATGGGTCGAGGTGGACTATCATGCGAAACCACTTTTTTCGGTCCCTACGGTGCCCCTAGATGATGAAAAGTACAATCCGAGGTTGATTACGAACACTTTTGTGCACCCCCTTCCGTAGAGCAAAATCCTGAAGGTCGGGGTCGCGCAAGGGTCGACATGGGTCGAGGTGGACTATCATGCGAAACCACTTTTTTCGGTCCCTACGGTGCCCCTAGATGATGAAAAGTACAATCCGAGGTTGATTACGAACACTTTTGTGCACCCCCTTCCGTAGAGCAAAATCCTGAAGGTCGGGGTCGCGCAAGGGTCGACATGGGTCGAGGTGGACTATCATGCGAAACCACTTTTTTCGGTCCCTACGGTGCCCCTAGATGATGAAAAGTACAATCCGAGGTTGATTACGAACACTTTTGTGCACCCCCTTCCGTAGAGCAAAATCCTGAAGGTCGGGGTTGCGCACAAGTAGACCCCCTTCCGTAGAGCAAAATCCTGAAGGTCGGGGTCGCGCAAGGGTCGACATGGGTCGAGGTGGACTATCATGCGAAACCACTTTTTTCGGTCCCTACGGTGCCCCTAGATGATGAAAAGTACAATCCGAGGTTGATTACGAACACTTTTGTGCACCCCCTTCCGTAGAGCAAAATCCTGAAGGTCGGGGTCGCGCAAGGGTCGACATGGGTCGAGGTGGACTATCATGCGAAACCACTTTTTTCGGTCCCTACGGTGCCCCTAGATGATGAAAAGTACAATCCGAGGTTGATTACGAACACTTTTGTGCACCCCCTTCCGTAGAGCAAAATCCTGAAGGTCGGGGTCGCGCAAGGGTCGACATGGGTCGAGGTGGACTATCATGCGAAACCACTTTTTTCGGTCCCTACGGTGCCCCTAGATGATGAAAAGTACAATCCGAGGTTGATTACGAACACTTTTGTGCACCCCCTTCCGTAGAGCAAAATCCTGAAGGTCGGGGTCGCGCAAGGGTCGACATGGGTCGAGGTGGACTATCATGCGAAACCACTTTTTTCGGTCCCTACGGTGCCCCTAGATGATGAAAAGTACAATCCGAGGTTGATTACGAACACTTTTGTGCACCCCCTTCCGTAGAGCAAAATCCTGAAGGTCGGGGTCGCGCAAGGGTCGACATGGGTCGAGGTGGACTATCATGCGAAACCACTTTTTTCGGTCCCTACGGTGCCCCTAGATGATGAAAAGTACAATCCGAGGTTGATTACGAACACTTTTGTGCACCCCCTTCCGTAGAGCAAAATCCTGAAGGTCGGGGTCGCGCAAGGGTCGACATGGGTCGAGGTGGACTATCATGCGAAACCACTTTTTTCGGTCCCTACGGTGCCCCTAGATGATGAAAAGTACAATCCGAGGTTGATTACGAACACTTTTGTGCACCCCCTTCCGTAGAGCAAAATCCTGAAGGTCGGGGTCGCGCACAAGTGTGCACCCCCTTCCGTAGAGCAAAATCCTGAAGGTCGGGGTCGCGCAAGGGTCGACATGGGTCGAGGTGGACTATCATGCGAAACCACTTTTTTCGGTCCCTACGGTGCCCCTAGATGATGAAAAGTACAATCCGAGGTTGATTACGAACACTTTTGTGCACCCCCTTCCGTAGAGCAAAATCCTGAAGGTCGGGGTTGCGCACAAGTAGACCCCCTTCCGTAGAGCAAAATCCTGAAGGTCGGGGTCGCGCAAGGGTCGACATGGGTCGAGGTGGACTATCATGCGAAACCACTTTTTTCGGTCCCTACGGTGCCCCTAGATGATGAAAAGTACAATCCGAGGTTGATTACGAACACTTTTGTGCACCCCCTTCCGTAGAGCAAAATCCTGAAGGTCGGGGTCGCGCAAGGGTCGACATGGGTCGAGGTGGACTATCATGCGAAACCACTTTTTTCGGTCCCTACGGTGCCCCTAGATGATGAAAAGTACAATCCGAGGTTGATTACGAACACTTTTGTGCACCCCCTTCCGTAGAGCAAAATCCTGAAGGTCGGGGTTGCGCACAAGTCGACCCCCTTCCGTAGAGCAAAATCCTGAAGGTCGGGGTCGCGCAAGGGTCGACATGGGTCGAGGTGGACTATCATGCGAAACCACTTTTTTCGGTCCCTACGGTGCCCCTAGATGATGAAAAGTACAATCCGAGGTTGATTACGAACACTTTTGTGCACCCCCTTCCGTAGAGCAAAATCCTGAAGGTCGGGGTTGCGCACAAGTAGACCCCCTTCCGTAGAGCAAAATCCTGAAGGTCGGGGTCGCGCAAGGGTCGACATGGGTCGAGGTGGACTATCATGCGAAACCACTTTTTTCGGTCCCTACGGTGCCCCTAGATGATGAAAAGTACAATCCGAGGTTGATTACGAACACTTTTGTGCACCCCCTTCCGTAGAGCAAAATCCTGAAGGTCGGGGTTGCGCACAAGTCGACCCCCTTCCGTAGAGCAAAATCCTGAAGGTCGGGGTCGCGCAAGGGTCGACATGGGTCGAGGTGGACTATCATGCGAAACCACTTTTTTCGGTCCCTACGGTGCCCCTAGATGATGAAAAGTACAATCCGAGGTTGATTACGAACACTTTTGTGCACCCCCTTCCGTAGAGCAAAATCCTGAAGGTCGGGGTTGCGCACAAGTCGACCCCCTTCCGTAGAGCAAAATCCTGAAGGTCGGGGTCGCGCAAGGGTCGACATGGGTCGAGGTGGACTATCATGCGAAACCACTTTTTTCGGTCCCTACGGTGCCCCTAGATGATGAAAAGTACAATCCGAGGTTGATTACGAACACTTTTGTGCACCCCCTTCCGTAGAGCAAAATCCTGAAGGTCGGGGTTGCGCACAAGTAGACCCCCTTCCGTAGAGCAAAATCCTGAAGGTCGGGGTCGCGCAAGGGTCGACATGGGTCGAGGTGGACTATCATGCGAAACCACTTTTTTCGGTCCCTACGGTGCCCCTAGATGATGAAAAGTACAATCCGAGGTTGATTACGAACACTTTTGTGCACCCCCTTCCGTAGAGCAAAATCCTGAAGGTCGGGGTCGCGCAAGGGTCGACATGGGTCGAGGTGGACTATCATGCGAAACCACTTTTTTCGGTCCCTACGGTGCCCCTAGATGATGAAAAGTACAATCCGAGGTTGATTACGAACACTTTTGTGCACCCCCTTCCGTAGAGCAAAATCCTGAAGGTCGGGGTTGCGCACAAGTAGACCCCCTGCCGTAGAGCAAAATCCTGAAGGTCGAGGTCGCGCAAGGGTCGACATGGGTCGAGGTGGACTATCATGCGAAACCACTTTTTTCGGTCCCTACGGTGCCCCTAGATGATGAAAAGTACAATCCGAGGTTGATTACGAACACTTTTGTGCACCCCCTTCCGTAGAGCAAAATCCTGAAGGTCGGGGTTGCGCACAAGTAGACCCCCTTCCGTAGAGCAAAATCCTGAAGGTCGGGGTCGCGCAAGGGTCGACATGGGTCGAGGTGGACTATCATGCGAAACCACTTTTTTCGGTCCCTACGGTGCCCCTAGATGATGAAAAGTACAATCCGAGGTTGATTACGAACACTTTTGTGCACCCCCTTCCGTAGAGCAAAATCCTGAAGGTCGGGGTTGCGCACAAGTCGACCCCCTTCCGTAGAGCAAAATCCTGAAGGTCGGGGTCGCGCAAGGGTCGACATGGGTCGAGGTGGACTATCATGCGAAACCACTTTTTTCGGTCCCTACGGTGCCCCTAGATGATGAAAAGTACAATCCGAGGTTGATTACGAACACTTTTGTGCACCCCCTTCCGTAGAGCAAAATCCTGAAGGTCGGGGTTGCGCACAAGTCGACCCCCTTCCGTAGAGCAAAATCCTGAAGGTCGGGGTCGCGCAAGGGTCGACATGGGTCGAGGTGGACTATCATGCGAAACCACTTTTTTCGGTCCCTACGGTGCCCCTAGATGATGAAAAGTACAATCCGAGGTTGATTACGAACACTTTTGTGCACCCCCTTCCGTAGAGCAAAATCCTGAAGGTCGGGGTTGCGCACAAGTAGACCCCCTTCCGTAGAGCAAAATCCTGAAGGTCGGGGTCGCGCAAGGGTCGACATGGGTCGAGGTGGACTATCATGCGAAACCACTTTTTTCGGTCCCTACGGTGCCCCTAGATGATGAAAAGTACAATCCGAGGTTGATTACGAACACTTTTGTGCACCCCCTTCCGTAGAGCAAAATCCTGAAGGTCGGGGTCGCGCAAGGGTCGACATGGGTCGAGGTGGACTATCATGCGAAACCACTTTTTTCGGTCCCTACGGTGCCCCTAGATGATGAAAAGTACAATCCGAGGTTGATTACGAACACTTTTGTGCACCCCCTTCCGTAGAGCAAAATCCTGAAGGTCGGGGTTGCGCACAAGTCGACCCCCTTCCGTAGAGCAAAATCCTGAAGGTCGGGGTCGCGCAAGGGTCGACATGGGTCGAGGTGGACTATCATGCGAAACCACTTTTTTCGGTCCCTACGGTGCCCCTAGATGATGAAAAGTACAATCCGAGGTTGATTACGAACACTTTTGTGCACCCCCTTCCGTAGAGCAAAATCCTGAAGGTCGGGGTTGCGCACAAGTAGACCCCCTTCCGTAGAGCAAAATCCTGAAGGTCGGGGTCGCGCAAGGGTCGACATGGGTCGAGGTGGACTATCATGCGAAACCACTTTTTTCGGTCCCTACGGTGCCCCTAGATGATGAAAAGTACAATCCGAGGTTGATTACGAACACTTTTGTGCACCCCCTTCCGTAGAGCAAAATCCTGAAGGTCGGGGTCGCGCAAGGGTCGACATGGGTCGAGGTGGACTATCATGCGAAACCACTTTTTTCGGTCCCTACGGTGCCCCTAGATGATGAAAAGTACAATCCGAGGTTGATTACGAACACTTTTGTGCACCCCCTTCCGTAGAGCAAAATCCTGAAGGTCGGGGTTGCGCACAAGTAGACCCCCTTCCGTAGAGCAAAATCCTGAAGGTCGGGGTCGCGCAAGGGTCGACATGGGTCGAGGTGGACTATCATGCGAAACCACTTTTTTCGGTCCCTACGGTGCCCCTAGATGATGAAAAGTACAATCCGAGGTTGATTACGAACACTTTTGTGCACCCCCTTCCGTAGAGCAAAATCCTGAAGGTCGGGGTCGCGCAAGGGTCGACATGGGTCGAGGTGGACTATCATGCGAAACCACTTTTTTCGGTCCCTACGGTGCCCCTAGATGATGAAAAGTACAATCCGAGGTTGATTACGAACACCTTTGTGCACCCCCTTCCGTAGAGCAAAATCCTGAAGGTCGGGGTCGCACAAGTGTGCACCCCCTTCCGTAGAGCAAAATCCTGAAGGTCGGGGTCGCGCAAGGGTCGACATGGGTCGAGGTGGACTATCATGCGAAACCACTTTTTTCGGTCCCTACGGTGCCCCTAGATGATGAAAAGTACAATCCGAGGTTGATTACGAACACTTTTGTGCACCCCCTTCCGTAGAGCAAAATCCTGAAGGTCGGGGTTGCGCACAAGTAGACCCCCTTCCGTAGAGCAAAATCCTGAAGGTCGGGGTCGCGCAAGGGTCGACATGGGTCGAGGTGGACTATCATGCGAAACCACTTTTTTCGGTCCCTACGGTGCCCCTAGATGATGAAAAGTACAATCCGAGGTTGATTACGAACACTTTTGTGCACCCCCTTCCGTAGAGCAAAATCCTGAAGGTCGGGGTCGCGCAAGGGTCGACATGGGTCGAGGTGGACTATCATGCGAAACCACTTTTTTCGGTCCCTACGGTGCCCCTAGATGATGAAAAGTACAATCCGAGGTTGATTACGAACACTTTTGTGCACCCCCTTCCGTAGAGCAAAATCCTGAAGGTCGGGGTTGCGCACAAGTCGACCCCCTTCCGTAGAGCAAAATCCTGAAGGTCGGGGTCGCGCAAGGGTCGACATGGGTCGAGGTGGACTATCATGCGAAACCACTTTTTTCGGTCCCTACGGTGCCCCTAGATGATGAAAAGTACAATCCGAGGTTGATTACGAACACTTTTGTGCACCCCCTTCCGTAGAGCAAAATCCTGAAGGTCGGGGTCGCGCAAGGGTCGACATGGGTCGAGGTGGACTATCATGCGAAACCACTTTTTTCGGTCCCTACGGTGCCCCTAGATGATGAAAAGTACAATCCGAGGTTGATTACGAACACCTTTGTGCACCCCCTTCCGTAGAGCAAAATCCTGAAGGTCGGGGTCGCACAAGTGTGCACCCCCTTCCGTAGAGCAAAATCCTGAAGGTCGGGGTCGCGCAAGGGTCGACATGGGTCGAGGTGGACTATCATGCGAAACCACTTTTTTCGGTCCCTACGGTGCCCCTAGATGATGAAAAGTACAATCCGAGGTTGATTACGAACACTTTTGTGCACCCCCTTCCGTAGAGCAAAATCCTGAAGGTCGGGGTCGCGCAAGGGTCGACATGGGTCGAGGTGGACTATCATGCGAAACCACTTTTTTCGGTCCCTACGGTGCCCCTAGATGATGAAAAGTACAATCCGAGGTTGATTACGAACACTTTTGTGCACCCCCTTCCGTAGAGCAAAATCCTGAAGGTCGGGGTTGCGCACAAGTAGACCCCCTTCCGTAGAGCAAAATCCTGAAGGTCGGGGTCGCGCAAGGGTCGACATGGGTCGAGGTGGACTATCATGCGAAACCACTTTTTTCGGTCCCTACGGTGCCCCTAGATGATGAAAAGTACAATCCGAGGTTGATTACGAACACTTTTGTGCACCCCCTTCCGTAGAGCAAAATCCTGAAGGTCGGGGTCGCGCAAGGGTCGACATGGGTCGAGGTGGACTATCATGCGAAACCACTTTTTTCGGTCCCTACGGTGCCCCTAGATGATGAAAAGTACAATCCGAGGTTGATTACGAACACTTTTGTGCACCCCCCTTCCGTAGAGCAAAATCCTGAAGGTCGGGGTTGCGCACAAGTAGACCCCCTTCCGTAGAGCAAAATCCTGAAGGTCGGGGTCGCGCAAGGGTCGACATGGGTCGAGGTGGACTATCATGCGAAACCACTTTTTTCGGTCCCTACGGTGCCCCCTAGATGATGAAAAGTACAATCCGAGGTTGATTACGAACACTTTTGTGCACCCCCTTCCGTAGAGCAAAATCCTGAAGGTCGGGGTCCGCGCAAGGGTCGACATGGGTCGAGGTGGACTATCATGCGAAACCACTTTTTTCGGTCCCTACGGTGCCCCTAGATGATGAAAAGTACAATCCGAGGTTGATTACGAACACTTTTGTGCACCCCCTTCCGTAGAGCAAAATCCTGAAGGTCGGGGGTTGCGCACAAGTAGACCCCCTTCCGTAGAGCAAAATCCTGAAGGTCGGGGTCGCGCAAGGGTCGACATGGGTCGAGGTGGACTATCATGCGAAACCACCTTTTTTCGGTCCCTACGGTGCCCCTAGATGATGAAAAGTACAATCCGAGGTTGATTACGAACACTTTTGTGCACCCCCTTCCGTAGAGCAAAATCCTGAGGGTCGGGGTCGCGCAAGGGTCGACATGGGTCGAGGTGGGACTTATCATGCGAAACCACTTTTTTCGGTCCCTACGGTGCCCCTAGATGATGAAAAGTACAATCCGAGGTTGATTACGAACACCTTTGTGCACCCCCTTCCGTAGAGCAAAATCCTGAAGGTCGGGGTCGCACAAGTGTGCACCCCCCTTCCGTAGAGCAAAATCCTGAAGGTCGGGGTCGCGCAAGGGTCGACATGGGTCGAGGTGGACTATCATGCGAAACCACTTTTTTCGGTCCCTACGGTGCCCCTAGATGATGAAAAGTACAATCCGAGGTTGATTACGAACACTTTTGTGCACCCCCTTCCGTAGAGCAAAATCCTGAAGGTCGGGGTTGCGCACAAGTAGACCCCCTTCCGTAGAGCAAAATCCTGAAGGTCGGGGTCGCGCAAGGGTCGACATGGGTCGAGGTGGACTATCATGCGAAACCACTTTTTTCGGTCCCTACGGTGCCCCTAGATGATGAAAAGTACAATCCGAGGTTGATTACGAACACTTTTGTGCACCCCCTTCCGTAGAGCAAAATCCTGAAGGTCGGGGTCGCGCAAGGGTCGACATGGGTCGAGGTGGACTATCATGCGAAACCACTTTTTTCGGTCCCTACGGTGCCCCTAGATGATGAAAAGTACAATCCGAGGTTGATTACGAACACTTTTGTGCACCCCCTTCCGTAGAGCAAAATCCTGAAGGTCGGGGGTCGCGCAAGGGTCGACATGGGTCGAGGTGGACTATCATGCGAAACCACTTTTTTCGGTCCCTACGGTGCCCCTAGATGATGAAAAGTACAATCCGAGGTTGATTACGAACACTTTTGTGCACCCCCTTCCGTAGAGCAAAATCCTGAAGGTCGGGGTCGCGCAAGGGTCGACATGGGTCGAGGTGGACTATCATGCGAAACCACTTTTTTCGGTCCCTACGGTGCCCCTAGATGATGAAAAGTACAATCCGAGGTTGATTACGAACACTTTTGTGCACCCCCTTCCGTAGAGCAAAATCCTGAAGGTCGGGGTTGCGCACAAGTCGACCCCCTTCCGTAGAGCAAAATCCTGAAGGTCGGGGTCGCGCAAGGGTCGACATGGGTCGAGGTGGACTATCATGCGAAACCACTTTTTTCGGTCCCTACGGTGCCCCTAGATGATGAAAAGTACAATCCGAGGTTGATTACGAACACTTTTGTGCACCCCCTTCCGTAGAGCAAAATCCTGAAGGTCGGGGTTGCGCACAAGTAGACCCCCTTCCGTAGAGCAAAATCCTGAAGGTCGGGGTCGCGCAAGGGTCGACATGGGTCGAGGTGGACTATCATGCGAAACCACTTTTTTCGGTCCCTACGGTGCCCCTAGATGATGAAAAGTACAATCCGAGGTTGATTACGAACACTTTTGTGCACCCCCTTCCGTAGAGCAAAATCCTGAAGGTCGGGGTCGCGCAAGGGTCGACATGGGTCGAGGTGGACTATCATGCGAAACCACTTTTTTCGGTCCCTACGGTGCCCCTAGATGATGAAAAGTACAATCCGAGGTTGATTACGAACACTTTTGTGCACCCCCTTCCGTAGAGCAAAATCCTGAAGGTCGGGGTCGCGCAAGGGTCGACATGGGTCGAGGTGGACTATCATGCGAAACCACTTTTTTCGGTCCCTACGGTGCCCCTAGATGATGAAAAGTACAATCCGAGGTTGATTACGAACACCTTTGTGCACCCCCTTCCGTAGAGCAAAATCCTGAAGGTCGGGGTCGCACAAGTGTGCACCCCCTTCCGTAGAGCAAAATCCTGAAGGTCGGGGTCGCGCAAGGGTCGACATGGGTCGAGGTGGACTATCATGCGAAACCACTTTTTTCGGTCCCTACGGTGCCCCTAGATGATGAAAAGTACAATCCGAGGTTGATTACGAACACTTTTGTGCACCCCCTTCCGTAGAGCAAAATCCTGAAGGTCGGGGTTGCGCACAAGTAGACCCCCTTCCGTAGAGCAAAATCCTGAAGGTCGGGGTCGCGCAAGGGTCGACATGGGTCGAGGTGGACTATCATGCGAAACCACTTTTTTCGGTCCCTACGGTGCCCCTAGATGATGAAAAGTACAATCCGAGGTTGATTACGAACACTTTTGTGCACCCCCTTCCGTAGAGCAAAATCCTGAAGGTCGGGGTCGCGCAAGGGTCGACATGGGTCGAGGTGGACTATCATGCGAAACCACTTTTTTCGGTCCCTACGGTGCCCCTAGATGATGAAAAGTACAATCCGAGGTTGATTACGAACACTTTTGTGCACCCCCTTCCGTAGAGCAAAATCCTGAAGGTCGGGGTCGCGCAAGGGTCGACATGGGTCGAGGTGGACTATCATGCGAAACCACTTTTTTCGGTCCCTACGGTGCCCCTAGATGATGAAAAGTACAATCCGAGGTTGATTACGAACACTTTTGTGCACCCCCTTCCGTAGAGCAAAATCCTGAAGGTCGGGGTCGCGCAAGGGTCGACATGGGTCGAGGTGGACTATCATGCGAAACCACTTTTTTCGGTCCCTACGATGCCCGTAGATGATGAAAAGTACAATCCGAGGTTGATTACGAACACTTTTGTGCACCCCCTTCCGTAGAGCAAAATCCTGAAGGTCGGGGTTGCGCACAAGTAGACCCCCTTCCGTAGAGCAAAATCCTGAAGGTCGGGGTTGCGCACAAGTCGACCCCCTTCCGTAGAGCAAAATCCTGAAGGTCGGGGTCGCGCAAGGGTCGACATGGGTCGAGGTGGACTATCATGCGAAACCACTTTTTTCGGTCCCTACGGTGCCCCTAGATGATGAAAAGTACAATCCGAGGTTGATTACGAACACTTTTGTGCACCCCCTTCCGTAGAGCAAAATCCTGAAGGTCGGGGTCGGACAAGTGTGCACCCCCTTCCGTAGAGCAAAATCCTGAAGGTCGGGGTCGCGCAAGGGTCGACATGGGTCGAGGTGGACTATCATGCGAAACCACTTTTTTCGGTCCCTACGGTGCCCCTAGATGATGAAAAGTACAATCCGAGGTTGATTACGAACACTTTTGTGCACCCCCTTCCGTAGAGCAAAATCCTGAAGGTCGGGGTCGCGCAAGGGTCGACATGGGTCGAGGTGGACTATCATGCGAAACCACTTTTTTCGGTCCCTACGGTGCCCCTAGATGATGAAAAGTACAATCCGAGGTTGATTACGAACACTTTTGTGCACCCCCTTCCGTAGAGCAAAATCCTGAAGGTCGGGGTTGCGCACAAGTAGACCCCCTTCCGTAGAGCAAAATCCTGAAGGTCGGGGTCGCGCAAGGGTCGACATGGGTCGAGGTGGACTATCATGCGAAACCACTTTTTTCGGTCCCTACGGTGCCCCTAGATGATGAAAAGTACAATCCGAGGTTGATTACGAACACTTTTGTGCACCCCCTTCCGTAGAGCAAAATCCTGAAGGTCGGGGTTGCGCACAAGTAGACCCCCTTCCGTAGAGCAAAATCCTGAAGGTCGGGGTCGCGCAAGGGTCGACATGGGTCGAGGTGGACTATCATGCGAAACCACTTTTTTCGGTCCCTACGGTGCCCCTAGATGATGAAAAGTACAATCCGAGGTTGATTACGAACACTTTTGTGCACCCCCTTCCGTAGAGCAAAATCCTGAAGGTCTGGGTCGCACAAGTGTGCACCCCCTTCCGTAGAGCAAAATCCTGAAGGTCGGGGTCGCGCAAGGGTCGACATGGGTCGAGGTGGACTATCATGCGAAACCACTTTTTTCGGTCCCTACGGTGCCCCTAGATGATGAAAAGTACAATCCGAGGTTGATTACGAACACTTTTGTGCACCCCCTTCCGTAGAGCAAAATCCTGAAGGTCGGGGTCGCGCAAGGGTCGACATGGGTCGAGGTGGACTATCATGCGAAACCACTTTTTTCGGTCCCTACGGTGCCCCTAGATGATGAAAAGTACAATCCGAGGTTGATTACGAACACTTTTGTGCACCCCCTTCCGTAGAGCAAAATCCTGAAGGTCGGGGTCGCGCAAGGGTCGACATGGGTCGAGGTGGACTATCATGCGAAACCACTTTTTTCGGTCCCTACGGTGCCCCTAGATGATGAAAAGTACAATCCGAGGTTGATTACGAACACTTTTGTGCACCCCCAAAAATGGCCAAAATCCTGAAGGTCGGGTTCTCGGGGCAGTCGAGGCCCTCTGACGTGCACGAAAAACCGGTACCCACGCCGAGCTTCAGAATTTGGTCTCCAGAGACTAAGTCCCAACCGAAACTGGCAACCCACAAAAGTGTACCAAGGAGTGGTCGGATCGAGTTACAGTGTTCGAGAGTATTGACGAGGATGGTTATACGCAACTTTTTGCTAAAGGTGTCCAAGACCGTCAGACCCTTACTTACGGAGATATAAGACACGTGCGTGGTTGCTCGTGCCGAGCTTCAGAAATGTTGCTCCAGAGACTAAGTCCCAGAAAACCTTCCGACCCCAAAAACTCCCAGAAGGAGGCGTTGGATCGTTTCGCGATGTTCTAGCGAAATGTTCAGCTCGACGGAATGCAACTTTTACCTAAAGGGGTCCAAGACCGTCAGACGCTTAGGTACGGAGATACGGGCATGGGTCGGTTTTCCCCATACAAAATACCCCATGGAAAACTGCAAAACCCAAAAACAGGTCGAAGGAGTGGTCGGATCGTTTCGTGGTGTTCTAGTGAAATGTTCCATTCGATGAGACGCAACTTTTTGCTAAAGGTGTCCAAGACCGTCAGACCCTTACTTACGGAGATATAAGACACGTGCGTGGTTGCTCGTGCCGAGCTTCAGAAATGTTGCTCCAGAGACTAAGTCCCAGAAAACCTTCCGACCCCAAAAACTCCCAGAAGGAGGCGTTGGATCGTTTCGCGATGTTCTAGCGAAATGTTCAGCTCGACGGAATGCAACTTTTACCTAAAGGGGTCCAAGACCGTCAGACGCTTAGGTACGGAGATACGGGCATGGGTCGGTTTTCCCCATACAAAATACCCCATGGAAAACTGCAAAACCCCAAAACAGGTCGAAGGAGTGGTCGGATCGTTTCGTGGTGTTCTAGTGAAATGTTCCATTCGATAGGGCGCAACTTTTTGCTAAAGGTGTCCAAGACCGTCAGACCCTTACTTACGGAGATATAAGACACGTGCGTGGTTGCTCGTGCCGAGCTTCAGAAATGTTGCTCCAGAGACTAAGTCCCAGAAAACCTTCGGACCCCAAAAACTCCCAGAAGGAGTCGTCGGATCGTTTCGCGATGTTCTAGTGAAATGTTCAGCTCGACGAAATGCAACTTTTACCTAAAGGGGTCCAAGACCGTCAGACGCTTAGGTACGGAGATACGGGCATGGGTCGGTTTTCCCCATACAAAATACCCCATGGAAAACTGCAAAACCCCAAAACAGGTCGAAGGAGTGGTCGGATCGTTTCGTGGTGTTCTAGTGAAATGTTCCATTCGATAAGACGCAACTTTTTGCTAAAGGTGTCCAAGACCGTCAGACCCTTACTTACGGAGATATAAGACACGTGCGTGGTTGCTCGTGCCGAGCTTCAGAAATGTTGCTCCAGAGACTAAGTCCCAGAAAACCTTCGGACCCCAAAAACTCCCAGAAGGAGTCGTCGGATCGTTTCGCGATGTTCTAGTGAAATGTTCAGCTCGACGGAATGCAACTTTTACCTAAAGGGGTCCAAGACCGTCAGACGCTTAGGTACGGAGATACGGGCATGGGTCGGTTTTCCCCATACAAAATACCCCATGGAAAACTGCAAAACCCCAAAACAGGTCGAAGGAGTGGTCGGATCGTTTCGTGGTGTTCTAGTGAAATGTTCCATTCGATAGGGCGCAACTTTTTGCTAAAGGTGTCCAAGACCGTCAGACCCTTACTTACGGAGATATAAGACACGTGCGTGGTTGCTCGTGCCGAGCTTCAGAAATGTTGCTCCAGAGACTAAGTCCCAGAAAACCTTCGGACCCCAAAAACTCCCAGAAGGAGTCGTCGGATCGTTTCGCGATGTTCTAGTGAAATGTTCAGCTCGACGGAATGCAACTTTTACCTTAAGGGGTCCAAGACCGTCAGACGCTTAGGTACGGAGATACGGGCATGGGTCGGTTTTCCCCATACAAAATACCCCATGGAAAACTGCAAAACCCAAAAACAGGTCGAAGGAGTGGTCGGATCGTTTCGTGGTGTTCTAGTGAAATGTTCCACTCGATAGGGCGCAACTTTTTGCTAAAGGTGTCCAAGACCGTCAGACCCTTACTTACGGAGATATAAGACACGTGCGTGGTTGCTCGTGCCGAGCTTCAGAAATGTTGCTCCAGAGACTAAGTCCCAGAAAACCTTCCGACCCCAAAAACTCCCAGAAGGAGTGGTCGGATCGTTTCGCGATGTTCTAGTGAAATGTTCAGCTCGACGGAATGCAACTTTTACCTAAAGGGGTCCAAGACCGTCAGACGCTTAGGTACGGAGATACGGGCATGGGTCGGTTTTCCCCATACAAAATACCCCATGGAAAACTGCAAAACCCCAAAACAGGTCGAAGGAGTGGTCGGATCGTTTCGTGGTGTTCTAGTGAAATGTTCCATTCGATAGGGCGCAACTTTTTGCTAAAGGTGTCCAAGACCGTCAGACCCTTACTTACGGAGATATAAGACACGTGCGTGGTTGCTCGTGCCGAGCTTCAGAAATGTTGCTCCAGAGACTAAGTCCCAGAAAACCTTCGGACCCCAAAAACTCCCAGAAGGAGTCGTCTGATCGTTTCGCGATGTTCTAGTGAAATGTTCAGCTCGACGGAATGCAACTTTTACCTAAAGGGGTCCAAGACCGTCAGACGCTTAGGTACGGAGATACGGGCATGGGTGGGTTTTCCCCATACAAAATACCCCATGGAAAACTGCAAAACCCCAAAACAGGTCGAAGGAGTGGTCGGATCGTTTCGTGGTGTTCTAGTGAAATGTTCCATTCGATAGGGCGCAACTTTTTGCTAAAGGTGTCCAAGACCGTCAGACCCTTACTTACGGAGATATAAGACACGTGCGTGGTTGCTCGTGCCGAGCTTCAGAAATGTTGCTCCAGAGACTAAGTCCCAGAAAACCTTCGGACCCCAAAAACTCCCAGAAGGAGTCGTCGGATCGTTTCGCGATGTTCTAGTGAAATGTTCAGCTCGACGGAATGCAACTTTTACTTAAAGGGGTCCAAGACCGTCAGACGCTTAGGTACGGAGGTACGGGCATGGGTCGGTTTTCCCCATACAAAATACCCCATGGAAAACTGCAAAACCCAAAAACAGGTCGAAGGAGTGGTCGGATCGTTTCGTGGTGTTCTAGTGAAATGTTCCATTCGATAGGGCGCAACTTTTTGCTAAAGGTGTCCAAGACCGTCAGACCCTTACTTACGGAGATATAAGACACGTGCGTGGTTGCCCGTGCCGAGCTTCAGAAATGTTGCTCCAGAGACTAAGTCCCAGAAAACCTTCCGACCCCAAAAACTCCCAGAAGGAGTCGTCGGATCGTTTCGCGATGTTCTAGTGAAATGTTCAGCTCGACGGAATGCAACTTTTACCTAAAGGGGTCCAAGACCGTCAGACGCTTAGGTACGGAGATACGGGCATGGGTCGGTTTTCCCCATACAAAATACCCCATGGAAAACTGCAAAACCCCAAAACAGGTCGAAGGAGTGGTCGGATCGTTTCGTGGTGTTCTAGTGAAATGTTCCATTCGATAGGGCGCAACTTTTTGCTAAAGGTGTCCAAGACCGTCAGACCCTTACTTACGGAGATATAAGACACGTGCGTGGTTGCTCGTGCCGAGCTTCAGAAATGTTGCTCCAGAGACTAAGTCCCAGAAAACCTTCCGACCCCAAAAACTCCCAGAAGGAGTCGTCGGATCGTTTCGCGATGTTCTTGTGAAATGTTCAGCTCGACGGAATGCAACTTTTACCTAAAGGGGTCCAAGACCGTCAGACGCTTAGGTACGGAGATACGGGCATGGGTCGGTTTTCCCCATACAAAATACCCCATGGAAAACTGCAAAACCCCAAAACAGGTCGAAGGAGTGGTCGGATCGTTTCGTGGTGTTCTAGTGAAATGTTCCATTCGATAGGGCGCAACTTTTTGCTAAAGGTGTCCAAGACCGTCAGACCCTTACTTACGGAGATATAAGACACGTGCGTGGTTGCTCGTGCCGAGCTTCAGAAATGTTGCTCCAGAGACTAAGTCCCAGAAAACCTTCCGACCCCAAAAACTCCCAGAAGGAGTCGTCGGATCGTTTCGCGATGTTCTAGTGAAATGTTCAGCTCGACGGAATGCAACTTTTACCTAAAGGGGTCCAAGACCGTCAGACGCTTAGGTACGGAGATACG
>NW_026525517.1:432500-442500 GCF_943737925.1 Anopheles nili | reverse complement strand
CTCTGCGAGGTGTTGTGTGTATGGACGAAAAGTAGGCATTACGGAGTTGAGTAAACGCGCCGAAGACCGCAACTCGATATCTCCAACCGGCTGGTCGGTAGAGCGATTCCCAACACCCCATAGACACCGCAATGGGTGAAAATCGGCTAAGTCCCAGAAATGGGTTTTCACCCAAAAACAGGGTGATGGAGACATTGCACGGAGTTGGCGTATTTGGACGAAAGTTAGCCACGGTGGTGTTCTAACATCACTGCTTGGGACGCAAAACCGTCGGACGCATGGTTTCGAGGCAATGTGCGAAAAACGGGCCAAAATGGTGCACGAACAAAGGGGCACGCGCTATATCTGGCAGAAGGAGAACTCTGCGAGGTGTTGTGTGTATGGACGAAAAGTAGGCATTACGGAGTTGAGCAAACGCGCCCAAGACCGGGAATCGATATCTCCAACCGGCTGGTCGGTAGAGCGATTCCCAACACCCCATAGACACCGCAATGGGTGAAAATCGGCTAAGTCCCTGAAATGGGTTTTCACCCAAAAACAGGGTGATGGAGACATTGTACGGAGTTGGCGTATATGGACAAAAGTTAGCCACGGTGGTGTTCTAACATCGGTACTTGGGACGCAAAACCGTCGGACGCATGGTTTCGAAGCGATGTACGAAAAACAGGCCAAAATGGTGCACGAACAAAGGGGCACGCGCTATATCTGGCAGAAGGAGAACTCTGCGAGGTGTTGTGTGTGTGGACGAAAAGTAGGCATTACGGAGTTGAGCAAACGCGCCGAAGACCGCAACTCGATATCTCCAACCGGCTGGTCGGTAGAGCGATTCCCAACACCCCATAGACACCGCAATGGGTGAAAATCGGCTAAGTCCCAGAAATGGGTTTTCACCCAAAAACAGGGTGATGGAGACATTGTACGGAGTTGGCGTATATGGACGAAAGTTAGCCACGGTGGTGTTCTAACATCACTACTTGGGACGCAAAACCGTCGGACGCATGGTTTCGAGGCAATGTGCGAAAAACGGGCCAAAATGGTTCACGAACAAAGGGGCACGCGCTATATCTGGCAGAAGGAGAACTCTGCGAGGTGTTGTGTGTATGGGCGAAAAGTAGGCATTACGGAGTTGAGCAAACGCGCCGAAGACCGGGAATCGATATCTGCAACCGGCTGGTCGGTAGAGCGATTCCCAACACCCCATAGACACCGCAATGGGTGAAAATCGGCTAAGTCCCAATATGTACCTTCAGAGGGGCATATCTCGAAAACTACTCGTCAGATCGGGGCCAAATTCACAGAGAAGACACATGTCGAGGAGTTGTTTCGGATGAGCGATAGTGGTTTTTGGGTGAAAATGTACCCCTAAACCTTGTACAGAGAGGACCCCTTCCGTAGAGCAAAATCCTGAAGGTCGGGGTCGCGCAAGGGTCGACATGGGTCGAGGTGGACTATCATGCGAAACCACTTTTTTCGGTCCCTACGGTGCCCCTAGATGATGAAAAGTACAATCCGAGGTTGATTACGAACACTTTTGTGCACCCCCTTCCGTAGAGCAAAATCCTGAAGGTCGGGGTTGCGCACAAGTAGACCCCCTTCCGTAGAGCAAAATCCTGAAGGTCGGGGTCGCGCAAGGGTCGACATGGGTCGAGGTGGACTATCATGCGAAACCACTTTTTTCGGTCCCTACGGTGCCCCTAGATGATGAAAAGTACAATCCGAGGTTGATTACGAACACTTTTGTGCACCCCCTTCCGTAGAGCAAAATCCTGAAGGTCGGGGTCGCGCAAGGGTCGACATGGGTCGAGGTGGACTATCATGCGAAACCACTTTTTTCGGTCCCTACGGTGCCCCTAGATGATGAAAAGTACAATCCGAGGTTGATTACGAACACTTTTGTGCACCCCCTTCCGTAGAGCAAAATCCTGAAGGTCGGGGTCGCGCAAGGGTCGACATGGGTCGAGGTGGACTATCATGCGAAACCACTTTTTTCGGTCCCTACGGTGCCCCTAGATGATGAAAAGTACAATCCGAGGTTGATTACGAACACTTTTGTGCACCCCCTTCCGTAGAGCAAAATCCTGAAGGTCGGGGTCGCGCAAGGGTCGACATGGGTCGAGGTGGACTATCATGCGAAACCACTTTTTTCGGTCCCTACGGTGCCCCTAGATGATGAAAAGTACAATCCGAGGTTGATTACGAACACTTTTGTGCACCCCCTTCCGTAGAGCAAAATCCTGAAGGTCGGGGTCGCACAAGTGTGCACCCCCTTCCGTAGAGCAAAATCCTGAAGGTCGGGGTCGCGCAAGGGTCGACATGGGTCGAGGTGGACTATCATGCGAAACCACTTTTTTCGGTCCCTACGGTGCCCCTAGATGATGAAAAGTACAATCCGAGGTTGATTACGAACACTTTTGTGCACCCCCTTCCGTAGAGCAAAATCCTGAAGGTCGGGGTTGCGCCCAAGTAGACCCCCTTCCGTAGAGCAAAATCCTGAAGGTCGGGGTCGCGCAAGGGTCGACATGGGTCGAGGTGGACTATCATGCGAAACCACTTTTTTCGGTCCCTACGGTGCCCCTAGATGATGAAAAGTACAATCCGAGGTTGATTACGAACACTTTTGTGCACCCCCTTCCGTAGAGCAAAATCCTGAAGGTCGGGGTCGCGCAAGGGTCGACATGGGTCGAGGTGGACTATCATGCGAAACCACTTTTTTCGGTCCCTACGGTGCCCCTAGATGATGAAAAGTACAATCCGAGGTTGATTACGAACACTTTTGTGCACCCCCTTCCGTAGAGCAAAATCCTGAAGGTCGGGGTCGCACAAGTGTGCACCCCCTTCCGTAGAGCAAAATCCTGAAGGTCGGGGTCGCGCAAGGGTCGACATGGGTCGAGGTGGACTATCATGCGAAACCACTTTTTTCGGTCCCTACGGTGCCCCTAGATGATGAAAAGTACAATCCGAGGTTGATTACGAACACTTTTGTGCACCCCCTTCCGTAGAGCAAAATCCTGAAGGTCGGGGTCGCACAAGTGTGCACCCCCTTCCGTAGAGCAAAATCCTGAAGGTCGGGGTCGCGCAAGGGTCGACATGGGTCGAGGTGGACTATCATGCGAAACCACTTTTTTCGGTCCCTACGGTGCCCCTAGATGATGAAAAGTACAATCCGAGGTTGATTACGAACACTTTTGTGCACCCCCTTCCGTAGAGCAAAATCCTGAAGGTCGGGGTCGCGCAAGGGTCGACATGGGTCGAGGTGGACTATCATGCGAAACCACTTTTTTCGGTCCCTACGGTGCCCGTAGATGATGAAAAGTACAATCCGAGGTTGATTACGAACACTTTTGTGCACCCCCTTCCGTAGAGCAAAATCCTGAAGGTCGGGGTTGCGCACAAGTAGACCCCCTTCCGTAGAGCAAAATCCTGAAGGTCGGGGTCGCGCAAGGGTCGACATGGGTCGAGGTGGACTATCATGCGAAACCACTTTTTTCGGTCCCTACGGTGCCCCTAGATGATGAAAAGTACAATCCGAGGTTGATTACGAACACTTTTGTGCACCCCCTTCCGTAGAGCAAAATCCTGAAGGTCGGGGTCGCGCAAGGGTCGACATGGGTCGAGGTGGACTATCATGCGAAACCACTTTTTTCGGTCCCTACGGTGCCCCTAGATGATGAAAAGTACAATCCGAGGTTGATTACGAACACTTTTGTGCACCCCCTTCCGTAGAGCAAAATCCTGAAGGTCGGGGTTGCGCACAAGTCGACCCCCTTCCGTAGAGCAAAATCCTGAAGGTCGGGGTCGCGCAAGGGTCGACATGGGTCGAGGTGGACTATCATGCGAAACCACTTTTTTCGGTCCCTACGGTGCCCCTAGATGATGAAAAGTACAATCCGAGGTTGATTACGAACACTTTTGTGCACCCCCTTCCGTAGAGCAAAATCCTGAAGGTCGGGGTCGCGCAAGGGTCGACATGGGTCGAGGTGGACTATCATGCGAAACCACTTTTTTCGGTCCCTACGGTGCCCCTAGATGATGAAAAGTACAATCCGAGGTTGATTACGAACACTTTTGTGCACCCCCTTCCGTAGAGCAAAATCCTGAAGGTCGGGGTCGCGCAAGGGTCGACATGGGTCGAGGTGGACTATCATGCGAAACCACTTTTTTCGGTCCCTACGGTGCCCCTAGATGATGAAAAGTACAATCCGAGGTTGATTACGAACACTTTTGTGCACCCCCTTCCGTAGAGCAAAATCCTGAAGGTCGGGGTCGCACAAGTGTGCACCCCCTTCCGTAGAGCAAAATCCTGAAGGTCGGGGTCGCGCAAGGGTCGACATGGGTCGAGGTGGACTATCATGCGAAACCACTTTTTTCGGTCCCTACGGTGCCCCTAGATGATGAAAAGTACAATCCGAGGTTGATTACGAACACTTTTGTGCACCCCCTTCCGTAGAGCAAAATCCTGAAGGTCGGGGTTGCGCCCAAGTAGACCCCCTTCCGTAGAGCAAAATCCTGAAGGTCGGGGTCGCGCAAGGGTCGACATGGGTCGAGGTGGACTATCATGCGAAACCACTTTTTTCGGTCCCTACGGTGCCCCTAGATGATGAAAAGTACAATCCGAGGTTGATTACGAACACTTTTGTGCACCCCCTTCCGTAGAGCAAAATCCTGAAGGTCGGGGTCGCGCAAGGGTCGACATGGGTCGAGGTGGACTATCATGCGAAACCACTTTTTTCGGTCCCTACGGTGCCCCTAGATGATGAAAAGTACAATCCGAGGTTGATTACGAACACTTTTGTGCACCCCCTTCCGTAGAGCAAAATCCTGAAGGTCGGGGTCGCGCAAGGGTCGACATGGGTCGAGGTGGACTATCATGCGAAACCACTTTTTTCGGTCCCTACGGTGCCCCTAGATGATGCAAAGTACAATCCGAGGTTGATTACGAACACTTTCGTGCACCCCCTTCCGTAGAGCAAAATCCTGAAGGTCGGGGTCGCACAAGTGTGCACCCCCTTCCGTAGAGCAAAATCCTGAAGGTCGGGGTCGCGCAAGGGTCGACATGGGTCGAGGTGGACTATCATGCGAAACCACTTTTTTCGGTCCCTACGGTGCCCCTAGATGATGAAAAGTACAATCCGAGGTTGATTACGAACACTTTTGTGCACCCCCTTCCGTAGAGCAAAATCCTGAAGGTCGGGGTTGCGCACAAGTCGTCCCCCTTCCGTAGAGCAAAATCCTGAAGGTCGGGGTCGCGCAAGGGTCGACATGGGTCGAGGTGGACTATCATGCGAAACCACTTTTTTCGGTCCCTACGGTGCCCCTAGATGATGAAAAGTACAATCCGAGGTTGATTACGAACACTTTTGTGCACCCCCTTCCGTAGAGCAAAATCCTGAAGGTCGGGGTTGCGCACAAGTAGACCCCCTTCCGTAGAGCAAAATCCTGAAGGTCGGGGTCGCGCAAGGGTCGACATGGGTCGAGGTGGACTATCATGCGAAACCACTTTTTTCGGTCCCTACGGTGCCCCTAGATGATGAAAAGTACAATCCGAGGTTGATTACGAACACTTTTGTGCACCCCCTTCCGTAGAGCAAAATCCTGAAGGTCGGGGTCGCGCAAGGGTAGACCCCTTCCGTAGAGCAAAATCCTGAAGGTCGGGGTCGCGCAAGGGTCGACATGGGTCGAGGTGGACTATCATGCGAAACCACTTTTTTCGGTCCCTACGGTGCCCCTAGATGATGAAAAGTACAATCCGAGGTTGATTACGAACACTTTTGTGCACCCCCTTCCGTAGAGCAAAATCCTGAAGGTCGGGGTTGCGCACAAGTAGACCCCCTTCCGTAGAGCAAAATCCTGAAGGTCGGGGTCGCGCAAGGGTCGACATGGGTCGAGGTGGACTATCATGCGAAACCACTTTTTTCGGTCCCTACGGTGCCCCTAGATGATGAAAAGTACAATCCGAGGTTGATTACGAACACTTTTGTGCACCCCCTTCCGTAGAGCAAAATCCTGAAGGTCGGGGTTGCGCACAAGTAGACCCCCTTCCGTAGAGCAAAATCCTGAAGGTCGGGGTCGCGCAAGGGTCGACATGGGTCGAGGTGGACTATCATGCGAAACCACTTTTTTCGGTCCCTACGGTGCCCCTAGATGATGAAAAGTACAATCCGAGGTTGATTACGAACACTTTTGTGCACCCCCTTCCGTAGAGCAAAATCCTGAAGGTCGGGGTCGCGCAAGGGTCGACATGGGTCGAGGTGGACTATCATGCGAAACCACTTTTTTCGGTCCCTACGGTGCCCCTAGATGATGAAAAGTACAATCCGAGGTTGATTACGAACACTTTTGTGCACCCCCTTCCGTAGAGCAAAATCCTGAAGGTCGGGGTTGCGCACAAGTAGACCCCCTTCCGTAGAGCAAAATCCTGAAGGTCGGGGTTGCGCACAAGTAGACCCCCTTCCGTAGAGCAAAATCCTGAAGGTCGGGGTCGCGCAAGGGTCGACATGGGTCGAGGTGGACTATCATGCGAAACCACTTTTTTCGGTCCCTACGGTGCCCCTAGATGATGAAAAGTACAATCCGAGGTTGATTACGAACACTTTTGTGCACCCCCTTCCGTAGAGCAAAATCCTGAAGGTCGGGGTCGCGCAAGGGTCGACATGGGTCGAGGTGGACTATCATGCGAAACCACTTTTTTCGGTCCCTACGGTGCCCCTAGATGATGAAAAGTACAATCCGAGGTTGATTACGAACACTTTTGTGCACCCCCTTCCGTAGAGCAAAATCCTGAAGGTCGGGGTTGCGCACAAGTAGACCCCCTTCCGTAGAGCAAAATCCTGAAGGTCGGGGTCGCGCACGGGTCGACATGGGTCGAGGTGGACTATCATGCGAAACCACTTTTTTCGGTCCCTACGGTGCCCCTAGATGATGAAAAGTACAATCCGAGGTTGATTACGAACACTTTTGTGCACCCCCTTCCGTAGAGCAAAATCCTGAAGGTCGGGGTTGCGCACAAGTAGACCCCCTTCCGTAGAGCAAAATCCTGAAGGTCGGGGTCGCGCAAGGGTCGACATGGGTCGAGGTGGACTATCATGCGAAACCACTTTTTTCGGTCCCTACGGTGCCCCTAGATGATGAAAAGTACAATCCGAGGTTGATTACGAACACTTTTGTGCACCCCCTTCCGTAGAGCAAAATCCTGAAGGTCGGGGTTACGCACAAGTAGACCCCCTTCCGTAGAGCAAAATCCTGAAGGTCGGGGTCGCGCAAGGGTCGACATGGGTCGAGGTGGACTATCATGCGAAACCACTTTTTTCGGTCCCTACGGTGCCCCTAGATGATGAAAAGTACAATCCGAGGTTGATTACGAACACTTTTGTGCACCCCCTTCCGTAGAGCAAAATCCTGAAGGTCGGGGTTGCGCACAAGTAGACCCCCTTCCGTAGAGCAAAATCCTGAAGGTCGGGGTCGTGCAAGGGTCGACATGGGTCGAGGTGGACTATCATGCGAAACCACTTTTTTCGGTCCCTACGGTGCCCCTAGATGATGAAAAGTACAATCCGAGGTTGATTACGAACACTTTTGTGCACCCCCTTCCGTAGAGCAAAATCCTGAAGGTCGGGGTCGCGCAAGGGTCGACATGGGTCGAGGTGGACTATCATGCGAAACCACTTTTTTCGGTCCCTACGGTGCCCCTAGATGATGAAAAGTACAATCCGAGGTTGATTACGAACACTTTTGTGCACCCCCTTCCGTAGAGCAAAATCCTGAAGGTCGGGGTCGCGCAAGGGTCGACATGGGTCGAGGTGGACTATCATGCGAAACCACTTTTTTCGGTCCCTACGGTGCCCCTAGATGATGAAAAGTACAATCCGAGGTTGATTACGAACACTTTTGTGCACCCCCTTCCGTAGAGCAAAATCCTGAAGGTCGGGGTCGCGCAAGGGTCGACATGGGTCGAGGTGGACTATCATGCGAAACCACTTTTTTCGGTCCCTACGGTGCCCCTAGATGATGAAAAGTACAATCCGAGGTTGATTACGAACACTTTTGTGCACCCCCTTCCGTAGAGCAAAATCCTGAAGGTCGGGGTTACGCACAAGTAGACCCCCTTCCGTAGAGCAAAATCCTGAAGGTCGGGGTCGCGCAAGGGTCGACATGGGTCGAGGTGGACTATCATGCGAAACCACTTTTTTCGGTCCCTACGGTGCCCCTAGATGATGAAAAGTACAATCCGAGGTTGATTACGAACACTTTTGTGCACCCCCTTCCGTAGAGCAAAATCCTGAAGGTCGGGGTCGCGCAAGGGTCGACATGGGTCGAGGTGGACTATCATGCGAAACCACTTTTTTCGGTCCCTACGGTGCCCCTAGATGATGAAAAGTACAATCCGAGGTTGATTACGAACACTTTTGTGCACCCCCTTCCGTAGAGCAAAATCCTGAAGGTTGGGGTTGCGCACAAGTAGACCCCCTTCCGTAGAGCAAAATCCTGAAGGTCGGGGTCGCGCAAGGGTCGACATGGGTCGAGGTGGACTATCATGCGAAACCACTTTTTTCGGTCCCTACGGTGCCCCTAGATGATGAAAAGTACAATCCGAGGTTGATTACGAACACTTTTGTGCACCCCCTTCCGTAGAGCAAAATCCTGAAGGTCGGGGTTGCGCACAAGTAGACCCCCTTCCGTAGAGCAAAATCCTGAAGGTCGGGGTCGCGCAAGGGTCGACATGGGTCGAGGTGGACTATCATGCGAAACCACTTTTTTCGGTCCCTACGGTGCCCCTAGATGATGAAAAGTACAATCCGAGGTTGATTACGAACACTTTTGTGCACCCCCTTCCGTAGAGCAAAATCCTGAAGGTCGGGGTCGCGCAAGGGTAGACCCCTTCCGTAGAGCAAAATCCTGAAGGTCGGGGTCGCGCAAGGGTCGACATGGGTCGAGGTGGACTATCATGCGAAACCACTTTTTTCGGTCCCTACGGTGCCCCTAGATGATGAAAAGTACAATCCGAGGTTGATTACGAACACTTTTGTGCACCCCCTTCCGTAGAGCAAAATCCTGAAGGTCGGGGTTGCGCACAAGTCGACCCCCTTCCGTAGAGCAAAATCCTGAAGGTCGGGGTCGCGCAAGGGTCGACATGGGTCGAGGTGGACTATCATGCGAAACCACTTTTTTCGGTCCCTACGGTGCCCCTAGATGATGAAAAGTACAATCCGAGGTTGATTACGAACACTTTTGTGCACCCCCAAAAATGGCCAAAATCCTGAAGGTCCGGGTTCTCGGGGCGGTCGAGGCCCTCTGACGTGCACGAAAAACCGGTACTCACGCCGAGCTTCAGAATTTGGTCTCCAGAGACTAAGTCCCAACCGAAACTGGCAACCCACAAAAGTGTACCAAGGAGTGGTCGGATCGAGTTACAGTGTTCGAGAGTATTGACGAGGATGGTTATACGCAACTTTTTGCTAAAGGTGTCCAAGACCGTCAGACCCTTACTTACGGAGATATAAGACACGTGCGTGGTTGCTCGTGCCGAGCTTCAGAAATGTTGCTCCAGAGACTAAGTCCGAGAAAACCTTCCGACCCCAAAAACTCCCAGAAGGAGTCGTCGGATCGTTTCGCGATGTTCTAGTGAAATGTTCAGCTCGACGGAATGCAACTTTTACCTTAAGGGGTCCAAGACCGTCAGACGCTTAGGTACGGAGATACGGGCATGGGTCGGTTTTCCCCATACAAAATACCCCATGGAAAACTGCAAAACCCCAAAACAGGTCGAAGGAGTGGTCGGATCGTTTCGTGGTGTTCTAGTGAAATGTTCCATTCGATAGGGCGCAACTTTTTGCTAAAGGTGTCCAAGACCGTCAGACCCTTACTTACGGAGATATAAGACACGTGCGTGGTTGCCCGTGCCGAGCTTCAGAAATGTTGCTCCAGAGACTAAGTCCCAGAAAACCTTCGGACCCCAAAAACTCCCAGAAGGAGGCGTCGGATCATTTCGCGATGTTCTAGTGAA
>NW_026525517.1:412500-422500 GCF_943737925.1 Anopheles nili | reverse complement strand
TGGACCACATTGGACGAGTGACGGTTACCGGTTACCAGTGGGTTAGCCATGTTGTAACGGGCTAAGAGGCCTGTTCAGCCAGAGTGTACGGAGTTCAGATGGCTAGGTGCGCACGCAGGCATCGAGGTTTTGATGGTTTGCGCAGAGTTGTAGCACGGCAGAGAGCGCGCCGGAGCAGTTTCAGTCCAATCGGACGATGCGCGGGTGTTTTACAGAACATTGAAAGTTGTATGGAAGAAAACCCCTGGAAGTATGCAATATATGGGAAAACACGAAATACTCTCGGATGGAGGTGTCTGAGAAGTTTGGCGTATATGGACGAAAGTTAGCCACGGTGGTGTTCTAACATCGGTACGTGGGACGCAAAAGCGTCGGACGCATGGTTTCGAGGCAATGTGCGAAAAACGGGCAAAATGGTGCACGAACAAAGGGGCACGCGCTATATCTGGCAGAAGGAGAACTCTGCGAGGTGTTGTGTGTATGGACGAAAAGTAGGCATTACAGAGTTGAGCAAACGCGCCGAAGACCGGGAATCGATATCTCCAACCGGCTGGTCGGTAGAGCGATTCCCAACACCCCATAGACACCGCAATGGGTGAAAATCGGCTAAGTCCCAATATGTACCTTCAGAGGGGCATATCCCGAAAACTACTCGTCAGATCGGGGCCAAATTCACAGAGAAGACACATTTCGAGGAGTTGTTTCGGATGAGCGATAGTGGTTTTTGGGTGAAAATGTACCCCTAAACCTTGTACAGAGAGGACCCCTTCCGTAGAGCAAAATCCTGAAGGTCGGGGTCGCGCAAGGGTCGACATGGGTCGAGGTGGACTATCATGCGAAACCACTTTTTTCGGTCCCTACGGTGCCCCTAGATGATGAAAAGTACAATCCGAGGTTGATTACGAACACTTTTGTGCACCCCCTTCCGTAGAGCAAAATCCTGAAGGTCGGGGTCGCGCAAGGGTCGACATGGGTCGAGGTGGACTATCATGCGAAACCACTTTTTTCGGACCCTACGGTGCCCCTAGATGATGAAAAGTACAATCCGAGGTTGATTACGAACACTTTTGTGCACCCCCTTCCGTAGAGCAAAATCCTGAAGGTCGGGGTCGCGCAAGGGTCGACATGGGTCGAGGTGGACTATCATGCGAAACCACTTTTTTCGGTCCCTACGGTGCCCCTAGATGATGAAAAGTACAATCCGAGGTTGATTACGAACACTTTTGTGCACCCCCTTCCGTAGAGCAAAATCCTGAAGGTCGGGGTCGCGCAAGGGTCGACATGGGTCGAGGTGGACTATCATGCGAAACCACTTTTTTCGGTCCCTACGGTGCCCCTAGATGATGAAAAGTACAATCCGAGGTTGATTACGAACACTTTTGTGCACCCCCTTCCGTAGAGCAAAATCCTGAAGGTCGGGGTCGCACAAGTGTGCACCCCCTTCCGTAGAGCAAAATCCTGAAGGTCGGGGTCGCGCAAGGGTCGACATGGGTCGAGGTGGACTATCATGCGAAACCACTTTTTTCGGTCCCTACGGTGCCCCTAGATGATGAAAAGTACAATCCGAAGTTGATTACGAACACTTTTGTGCACCCCCTTCCGTAGAGCAAAATCCTGAAGGTCGGGGTCGCGCAAGGGTCGACATGGGTCGAGGTGGACTATCATGCGAAACCACTTTTTTCGGTCCCTACGGTGCCCCTAGATGATGAAAAGTACAATCCGAGGTTGATTACGAACACTTTTGTGCACCCCCTTCCGTAGAGCAAAATCCTGAAGGTCGGGGTCGCGCAAGGGTCGACATGGGTCGAGGTGGACTATCATGCGAAACCACTTTTTTCGGACCCTACGGTGCCCCTAGATGATGAAAAGTACAATCCGAGGTTGATTACGAACACTTTTGTGCACCCCCTTCCGTAGAGCAAAATCCTGAAGGTCGGGGTTGCGCACAAGAAGACCCCCTTCCGTAGAGCAAAATCCTGAAGGTCGGGGTCGCGCAAGGGTCGACATGGGTCGAGGTGGACTATCATGCGAAACCACTTTTTTCGGTCCCTACGGTGCCCCTAGATGATGAAAAGTACAATCCGAGGTTGATTACGAACACTTTTGTGCACCCCCTTCCGTAGAGCAAAATCCTGAAGGTCGGGGTCGCACAAGTGTGCACCCCCTTCCGTAGAGCAAAATCCTGAAGGTCGGGGTCGCGCAAGGGTCGACATGGGTCGAGGTGGACTATCATGCGAAACCACTTTTTTCGGTCCCTACGGTGCCCCTAGATGATGAAAAGTACAATCCGAGGTTGATTACGAACACTTTTGTGCACCCCCTTCCGTAGAGCAAAATCCTGAAGGTCAGGGTCGCGCAAGGGTCGACATGGGTCGAGGTGGACTATCATGCGAAACCACTTTTTTCGGTCCCTACGGTGCCCCTAGATGATGAAAAGTACAATCCGAGGTTGATTACGAACACTTTTGTGCACCCCCTTCCGTAGAGCAAAATCCTGAAGGTCGGGGTCGCGCAAGGGTCGACATGGGTCGAGGTGGACTATCATGCGAAACCACTTTTTTCGGTCCCTACGGTGCCCCTAGATGATGAAAAGTACAATCCGAGGTTGATTACGAACACTTTTGTGCACCCCCTTCCGTAGAGCAAAATCCTGAAGGTCGGGGTCGCACAAGTGTGCACCCCCTTCCGTAGAGCAAAATCCTGAAGGTCGGGGTCGCGCAAGGGTCGACATGGGTCGAGGTGGACTATCATGCGAAACCACTTTTTTCGGTCCCTACGGTGCCCCTAGATGATGAAAAGTACAATCCGAGGTTGATTACGAACACTTTTGTGCACCCCCTTCCGTAGAGCAAAATCCTGAAGGTCGGGGTCGCGCAAGGGTCGACATGGGTCGAGGTGGACTATCATGCGAAACCACTTTTTTCGGTCCCTACGGTGCCCCTAGATGATGAAAAGTACAATCCGAGGTTGATTACGAACACTTTTGTGCACCCCCTTCCGTAGAGCAAAATCCTGAAGGTCGGGGTCGCGCAAGGGTCGACATGGGTCGAGGTGGACTATCATGCGAAACCACTTTTTTCGGACCCTACGGTGCCCCTAGATGATGAAAAGTACAATCCGAGGTTGATTACGAACACTTTTGTGCACCCCCTTCCGTAGAGCAAAATCCTGAAGGTCGGGGTCGCGCAAGGGTCGACATGGGTCGAGGTGGACTATCATGCGAAACCACTTTTTTCGGTCCCTACGGTGCCCCTAGATGATGAAAAGTACAATCCGAGGTTGATTACGAACACTTTTGTGCACCCCCTTCCGTAGAGCAAAATCCTGAAGGTCGGGGTCGCACAAATGTGCACCCCCTTCCGTAGAGCAAAATCCTGAAGGTCGGGGTCGCGCAAGGGTCGACATGGGTCGAGGTGGACTATCATGCGAAACCACTTTTTTCGGTCCCTACGGTGCCCCTAGATGATGAAAAGTACAATCCGAGGTTGATTACGAACACTTTTGTGCACCCCCTTCCGTAGAGCAAAATCCTGAAGGTCGGGGTTGCGCACAAGTAGACCCCCTTCCGTAGAGCAAAATCCTGAAGGTCGGGGTCGCGCAAGGGTCGACATGGGTCGAGGTGGACTATCATGCGAAACCACTTTTTTCGGTCCCTACGGTGCCCCTAGATGATGAAAAGTACAATCCGAGGTTGATTACGAACACTTTTGTGCACCCCCTTCCGTAGAGCAAAATCCTGAAGGTCGGGGTTGCGCACAAGTAGACCCCCTTCCGTAGAGCAAAATCCTGAAGGTCGGGGTCGCGCAAGGGTCGACATGGGTCGAGGTGGACTATCATGCGAAACCACTTTTTTCGGTCCCTACGGTGCCCCTAGATGATGAAAAGTACAATCCGAGGTTGATTACGAACACTTTTGTGCACCCCCAAAAATGGCCAAAATCCTGAAGGTCGGGTTCTCGGGGCGGTCGAGGCCCTCTGACGTGCACGAAAAACCGGTACCCACGCCGAGCTTCAGAATTTGGTCTCCAGAGACTAAGTCCCAACCGAAACTGGCAACCCACAAAAGTGTACCAAGGAGTGGTCGGATCGAGTTACAGTGTTCGAGAGTATTGACGAGGATGGTTATACGCAACTTTTTGCTAAAGGTGTCCAAGACCGTCAGACCCTTACTTACGGAGATATAAGACACGTGCGTGGTTGCCCGTGCCGAGCTTCAGAAATGTTGCTCCAGAGACTAAGTCCCAGAAAACCTTCGGACCCCAAAAACTCCCAGAAGGAGGCGTCGGATCATTTCGCGATGTTCTAGTGAAATGTTCAGCTCGACGAAATGCAACTTTTACCTAAAGGGGTCCAAGACCGTCAGACGCTTAGGTACGGAGATACGGGCATGGGTCGGTTTTCCCCATACAAAATACCCCATGGAAAACTGCAAAACCCCAAAACAGGTCGAAGGAGTGGTCGGATCGTTTCGTGGTGTTCTAGTGAAATGTTCCATTCGATAGGGCGCAACTTTTTGCTGAAGGTGTCCAAGACCGTCAGACCCTTACTTACGGAGATATAAGACACGTGCGTGGTTGCTCGTGCCGAGCTTCAGAAATGTTGCTCCAGAGACTAAGTCCCAGAAAACCTTCGGACCCCAAAAACTCCCAGAAGGAGTCGTCGGATCGTTTCGCGATGTTCTAGTGAAATGTTCAGCTCGACGAAATGCAACTTTTACCTAAAGGGGTCCAAGACCGTCAGACGCTTAGGTACGGAGATACGGGCATGGGTCGGTTTTCCCCATACAAAATACCCCATGGAAAACTGCAAAACCCCAAAACAGGTCGAAGGAGTGGTCGGATCGTTTCGTGGTGTTCTAGTGAAATGTTCCATTCGATAGGGCGCAACTTTTTGCTAAAGGTGTCCAAGACCGTCAGACACTTACTTACGGAGATATAAGACACGTGCGTGGTTGCTCGTGCCGAGCTTCAGAAATGTTGCTCCAGAGACTAAGTCCCAGAAAACCTTCCGACCCCAAAAACTCCCAGAAGGAGTCGTCGGATCGTTTCGCGATGTTCTAGTGAAATGTTCAGCTCGACGGAATGCAACTTTTACCTCAAGGGGTCCAAGACCGTCAGACGCTTAGGTACGGAGATACGGGCATGGGTCGGTTTTCCCCATACAAAATACCCCATGGAAAACTGCAAAACCCCAAAACAGGTCGAAGGAGTGGTCGGATCGTTTCGTGGTGTTCTAGTGAAATGTTCCATTCGATAGGGCGCAACTTTTTGCTAAAGGTGTCCAAGACCGTCAGACCCTTACTTACGGAGATATAAGACACGTGCGTGGTTGCTCGTGCCGAGCTTCAGAAATGTTGCTCCAGAGACCAAGTCCCAGAAAACCTTCCGACCCCAAAAACTCCCAGAAGGAGTCGTCGGATCGTTTCGCGATGTTCTAGTGAAATGTTCAGCTCGACGGAATGCAACTTTTACCTAAAGGGGTCCAAGACCGTCAGACGCTTAGGTACGGAGATACGGGCATGGGTCGGTTTTCCCCATACAAAATACCCCATGGAAAACTGCAAAACCCAAAAACAGGTCGAAGGAGTGGTCGGATCGTTTCGTGGTGTTCTAGTGAAATGTTCCATTCGATAGGGCGCAACTTTTTGCTAAAGGTGTCCAAGACCGTCAGACCCTTACTTACGGAGATATAAGACACGTGCGTGGTTGCTCGTGCCGAGCTTCAGAAATGTTGCTCCAGAGACTAAGTCCCAGAAAACCTTCGGACCCCAAAAACTCCCAGAAGGAGTCGTCTGATCGTTTCGCGATGTTCTAGTGAAATGTTCAGCTCGACGGAATGCAACTTTTACCTAAAGGGGTCCAAGACCGTCAGACGCTTAGGTACGGAGATACGGGCATGGGTGGGTTTTCCCCATACAAAATACCCCATGGAAAACTGCAAAACCCCAAAACAGGTCGAAGGAGTGGTCGGATCGTTTCGTGGTGTTCTAGTGAAATGTTCCATTCGATAGGGCGCAGCTTTTTGCTAAAGGTGTCCAAGACCGTCAGACCCTTACTTACGGAGATATAAGACACGTGCGTGGTTGCTCGTGCCGAGCTTCAGAAATGTTGCTCCACAGACTAAGTCCCAGAAAACCTTCCGACCCCAAAAACTCCCAGAAGGAGTCGTCGGATCGTTTCGCGATGTTCTAGTGAAATGTTCAGCTCGACGAAATGCAACTTTTACCTAAAGGGGTCCAAGACCGTCAGACGCTTAGGTACGGAGATACGGGCATGGGTCGGTTTTCCCCATACAAAATACCCCATGGAAAACTGCAAAACCCCAAAACAGGTCGAAGGAGTGGTCGGATCGTTTCGTGGTGTTCTACTGAAATGTTCCATTCGATAGGGCGCAACTTTTTGCTAAAGGTGTCCAAGACCGTCAGACCCTTACTTACGGAGATATAAGACACGTGCGTGGTTGCTCGTGCCGAGCTTCAGAAATGTTGCTCCAGAGACTAAGTCCCAGAAAACCTTCCGACCCCAAAAACTCCCAGAAGGAGTGGTCGGATCGTTTCGCGATGTTCTAGTGAAATGTTCAGCTCGACGGAATGCAACTTTTACCTAAAGGGGTCCAAGACCGTCAGACGCTTAGGTACGGAGATACGGGCATGGGTCGGTTTTCCCCATACAAAATACCCCATGGAAAACTGCAAAACCCCAAAACAGGTCGAAGGAGTGGTCGGATCGTTTCGTGGTGTTCTAGTGAAATGTTCCATTCGATAGGGCGCAACTTTTTGCTAAAGGTGTCCAAGACCGTCAGACCCTTACTTACGGAGATATAAGACACGTGCGTGGTTGCTCGTGCCGAGCTTCAGAAATGTTGCTCCAGAGACTAAGTCCCAGAAAACCTTCGGACCCCAAAAACTCCCAGAAGGAGTCGTCTGATCGTTTCGCGATGTTCTAGTGAAATGTTCAGCTCGACGGAATGCAACTTTTACCTAAAGGGGTCCAAGACCGTCAGACGCTTAGGTACGGAGATACGGGCATGGGTGGGTTTTCCCCATACAAAATACCCCATGGAAAACTGCAAAACCCCAAAACAGGTCGAAGGAGTGGTCGGATCGTTTCGTGGTGTTCTAGTGAAATGTTCCATTCGATAGGGCGCAGCTTTTTGCTAAAGGTGTCCAAGACCGTCAGACCCTTACTTACGGAGATATAAGACACGTGCGTGGTTGCTCGTGCCGAGCTTCAGAAATGTTGCTCCACAGACTAAGTCCCAGAAAACCTTCCGACCCCAAAAACTCCCAGAAGGAGTCGTCGGATCGTTTCGCGATGTTCTAGTGAAATGTTCAGCTCGACGAAATGCAACTTTTACCTAAAGGGGTCCAAGACCGTCAGACGCTTAGGTACGGAGATACGGGCATGGGTCGGTTTTCCCCATACAAAATACCCCATGGAAAACTGCAAAACCCCAAAACAGGTCGAAGGAGTGGTCGGATCGTTTCGTGGTGTTCTACTGAAATGTTCCATTCGATAGGGCGCAACTTTTTGCTAAAGGTGTCCAAGACCGTCAGACCCTTACTTACGGAGATATAAGACACGTGCGTGGTTGCTCGTGCCGAGCTTCAGAAATGTTGCTCCAGAGACTAAGTCCCAGAAAACCTTCCGACCCCAAAAACTCCCAGAAGGAGTGGTCGGATCGTTTCGCGATGTTCTAGTGAAATGTTCAGCTCGACGGAATGCAACTTTTACCTAAAGGGGTCCAAGACCGTCAGACGCTTAGGTACGGAGATACGGGCATGGGTCGGTTTTCCCCATACAAAATACCCCATGGAAAACTGCAAAACCCCAAAACAGGTCGAAGGAGTGGTCGGATCGTTTCGTGGTGTTCTAGTGAAATGTTCCATTCGATAGGGCGCAACTTTTTGCTAAAGGTGTCCAAGACCGTCAGACCCTTACTTACGGAGATATAAGACACGTGCGTGGTTGCTCGTGCCGAGCTTCAGAAATGTTGCTCCAGAGACTAAGTCCCAGAAAACCTTCGGACCCCAAAAACTCCCAGAAGGAGTCGTCTGATCGTTTCGCGATGTTCTAGTGAAATGTTCAGCTCGACGGAATGCAACTTTTACCTAAAGGGGTCCAAGACCGTCAGACGCTTAGGTACGGAGATACGGGCATGGGTGGGTTTTCCCCATACAAAATACCCCATGGAAAACTGCAAAACCCCAAAACAGGTCGAAGGAGTGGTCGGATCGTTTCGTGGTGTTCTAGTGAAATGTTCCATTCGATAGGGCGCAGCTTTTTGCTAAAGGTGTCCAAGACCGTCAGACCCTTACTTACGGAGATATAAGACACGTGCGTGGTTGCTCGTGCCGAGCTTCAGAAATGTTGCTCCACAGACTAAGTCCCAGAAAACCTTCCGACCCCAAAAACTCCCAGAAGGAGTCGTCGGATCGTTTCGCGATGTTCTAGTGAAATGTTCAGCTCGACGAAATGCAACTTTTACCTAAAGGGGTCCAAGACCGTCAGACGCTTAGGTACGGAGATACGGGCATGGGTCGGTTTTCCCCATACAAAATACCCCATGGAAAACTGCAAAACCCCAAAACAGGTCGAAGGAGTGGTCGGATCGTTTCGTGGTGTTCTACTGAAATGTTCCATTCGATAGGGCGCAACTTTTTGCTAAAGGTGTCCAAGACCGTCAGACCCTTACTTACGGAGATATAAGACACGTGCGTGGTTGCTCGTGCCGAGCTTCAGAAATGTTGCTCCAGAGACTAAGTCCCAGAAAACCTTCCGACCCCAAAAACTCCCAGAAGGAGTGGTCGGATCGTTTCGCGATGTTCTAGTGAAATGTTCAGCTCGACGGAATGCAACTTTTACCTAAAGGGGTCCAAGACCGTCAGACGCTTAGGTACGGAGATACGGGCATGGGTCGGTTTTCCCCATACAAAATACCCCATGGAAAACTGCAAAACCCCAAAACAGGTCGAAGGAGTGGTCGGATCGTTTCGTGGTGTTCTAGTGAAATGTTCCATTCGATAGAGCGCAACTTTTTGCTAAAGGTGTCCAAGACCGTCAGACCCTTACTTACGGAGATATAAGACACGTGCGTGGTTGCTCGTGCCGAGCTTCAGAAATGTTGCTCCAGAGACTAAGTCCCAGAAAACCTTCGGACCCCAAAAACTCCCAGAAGGAGTCGTCGGATCGTTTCGCGATGTTCTAGTGAAATGTTCAGCTCGACGGAATGCAACTTTTACCTAAAGGGGTCCAAGACCGTCAGACGCTTAGGTACGGAGATACGGGCATGGGTCGGTTTTCCCCATACAAAATACCCCATGGAAAACTGCAAAACCCAAAAACAGGTCGAAGGAGTGGTCGGATCGTTTCGTGGTGTTCTAGTGAAATGTTCCATTCGATAGGGCGCAACTTTTTGCTAAAGGTGTCCAAGACCGTCAGACCCTTACTTACGGAGATATAAGACACGTGCGTGGTTGCTCGTGCCGAGCTTCAGAAATGTTGCTCCAGAGACTAAGTCCCAGAAAACCTTCCGACCCCAAAAACTCCCAGAAGGAGTGGTCGGATCGTTTCGCGATGTTCTAGTGAAATGTTCAGCTCGACGAAATGCAACTTTTACCTAAAGGGGTCCAAGACCGTCAGACGCTTAGGTACGGAGATACGGGCATGGGTCGGTTTTCCCCATACAAAATACCCCATGGAAAACTGCAAAACCCCAAAACAGGTCGAAGGAGTGGTCGGATCGTTTCGTGGTGTTCTAGTGAAATGTTCCATTCGATAGGGCGCAACTTTTTGCTAAAGGTGTCCAAGACCGTCAGACCCTTACTTACGGAGATATAAGACACGTGCGTGGTTGCTCGTGCCGAGCTTCAGAAATGTTGCTCCAGAGACTAAGTCCCAGAAAACCTTCCGACCCCAAAAACTCCCAGAAGGAGTCGTCGGATCGTTTCGCGATGTTCTAGTGAAATGTTCAGCTCGACGGAATGCAACTTTTACCTAAA